>NW_006921668.1:10443522-10477935 GCF_000298275.1 Orycteropus afer afer
GCAGGTAACTACTCTCCTTTTGAGAAACAGCTTTTGGCTTGTTACTGGGCTTTAGTAGAGACTGAATGCCTAACCATAGGCCAACAAGTCCTCAAGAGGCCTGAACTGCCCATCATGAACTGGGTGTTGTCTGACCCACAGAGTCAAAAAGTTGGACATGCACAGCAGTCCATCATTAAATGGAAGTGGTATATCAGAGATTGGGCTTGAGCAGGACCTGAAGGCACAAGTGAGGTGCATGAGGAAGTGGCCCAAATGTCTAGGGTCTCCACTCAGTTACATTACGTTCCCTCTCCCACTCTGCACCTATGGCCTCATGGGGAGTTCCTTATGATCAGTTGACTTAGAAAGAGAAAACTCATGCCTGGTTTACAGATGGTTCTGCGCGATATGCAGGCACCACTCAAAAGTGGACAGTGGCGGCATTGCAGCCCCTTTCTGGGACTTCATTAAAGGACAGTGGTGAAGGGAAATCCTCCCAATGGGCAGAACTTCGAGGCATGCATATGGCTGCTCACTTTGCATGGAATAAGAAATGGCCAGATGTGCAATTATATACAGATTCATAGGCTGTGGCTAATGGCTTAGCTGGATGATCTGGCAGTTGGAAGGAGCATGATTGAAAGATTGGTGATAAGGATGTACAGGGAAGAGGTATGTGGATAGATCTCTCTGAATGGGCCAAAGGAGTAAAGGTATTGGTGTCTCATGTGAATCCCACCAAAAGGTGACCTTGGCAGAAGAGGACTTTAACAATCAGGTGGATAGGATGACATGTTCACTGGAAACCAGCCGTCCTTTTTCCCCAGCTACTCCCACCATTGCTCAATGGGCTCATGAACAAAGTGGCCATGGTGGCAGGGATAGAGGTTATGCATGGGCTCAGCAACATGGACTTTCGCTTACCAAGGCTGATTTGGCTACTGCCACTGTTGAGTGCCCAATCTGCCAACAGCAGAGACCAACACTGAGTCCGTGATATGGAATCATTCCTCGGCGTGATCAGCCAGCAACCTGGTGGCAGGTTGATTACATTGGACCACTTCAATCATGGAAAGGAAAACGTTTTGTTCTTACTGGAATAGATACTTATTCTGGATATGGATTCACCTTCCCTGCATTCAATGCTTCTGCTAAAACTACCATCCATTGACTTATAGAATGCCTTATCCACTGTCATAATATCCCACATAGCATTGCTTCGGATCAAGGCATTGCTCATTTCACAGCAGATGATGTGTGGAAATGACCTTATGCTCATGGAATTCACTGGTCTTACCATGTTCCCCATCATCCTTAAGCAGCTGGCTTGATAGAATGATGGAATGGCCTCTTAAAAACACAAATATGGCACCAGGTAGGTGCAATATCTTGAAGGGTTGGGGCAATGTTCTCCAGGAGGCTGTATATTTTCTAAATCAGTGTCCAATATATAGTTCTGTTTCTCCAATAGCCAGGATTCACGGGTCCAGGAACCAAGGGGTAGAAACAGGAGTGGTGCCACTCACTATTACCCCTAGTGACCTACTCAAAAAATTTTTGCTTCCTGTCCCTGCCATCCTATGCTCTGTGGGTCTGGAGATCTTAGTCCCAAAGGGAGGAACACTCCCACCTGGAGACACAATACTGATTGCATTGAACTGGAAATTAAGAATGCCACCCAGCCATTTTGGCTTCCTCATGCCTCTGGATCAACAGACAAAGAAGGGCATTACTGTGCTATCTAATGTGATAGATCCTGATTACCAAGGGGAAATTGGAGTGGCTTTACATAATGGAGGTGAAGGAGAATATGTCTGGAATACAGGAGATTCTTTACGACATCTCTTAGTACTACCATGCCCTGTGATTAAAGTCAATGGAAAATTACAGCAACCCAATTCTGATATGACTGCTAACAGCCCAGACCCTTCAGGAATGAAGGTTTGGGTCACCCCACCAGGCAAAGAACCACGACCAGCTGAGGTGCTTTCTGAGGGCAAGGGAAATACAGAATGAGTGGTAGAAGAAGGTAGTTCTGAATATCAGCTATGACCACGTGACCAGCCACAGAAATGAGGACTGTGATTGTTATATTTGTTCATTGTATATGTGCATCAAATATTTTTGTTTCCTTCTGTTATGAACTGTGAAATGTAAATAAGGTTAATGCATTTTGGTTGTACGTGTGTTAGAGTATCATGCTAGTTGCAAATGTGACTTTATAATTGTCCTTCTTTAGAGATTATATATGGTTAAGAAGATGTGTATAACTGCCAAGTTGACAAGGGGTGGACTGCGATAGTTGGAGCTGTGTGTCAACTTGGCTGGACCACAATTCTGTGTGGTTTAATCTGTTGTGATGTGGTTATTCCCATGATGTGATCAGATGATTATGTTTTGAGCAGGCAATCTGCTGAAAGGGAGTTTCCTTAGGGGTGTGGCCTGCTTCCAGTATATCCAAGAACATCCTGGGAAGAGAGACATTCTTCTGTGGATTGGGATTCTGTTGTGTTGCCTACAACTGTCTGTGAGTGCACACTCCACCATTCGGCCTGGAGATCTTGGATCCGTCATTTGTTGGAGTCAACAGCCAGTGTACTGCCTGCCAACCTTGAGCTCCTCAGCCCCTGTGGTTGCAAGAGTTGGGAAAAGCCTCCAGCTTGATGTGGAAAAGCTTCCAGCTTGACGTTTGATCCAGGAACTTTGGACTTGCCAACTTCTATAAGTGTGTGAGCCATTTTCCCAAGATAAATTTCTCTCTCTCTCTCTCTCTCTCTCTCTCTCTCTCTCTCTCTATCTATATATATATATATATATATAAGCTTTACTGGTTTTTCTTTCTCTAGAGAACCCAGCCTAACACAATAATTAAGAGAGAGTTCATCAGATTATTTAATATCTGAATTTATTGTATGAATATAAATAAGTGAATTGCTGTATTCTGTAATCCAGGTGTATTTTAACTAAAGATAGACATTTAAGTGGAATTTATGTGTCAAACCTCTATAATTGGTTTTATTTTGTTGTGAAATGAAATAAAATAAAGATCTACTTTTCAAACACAGTTTATTCTGCATCCAGTGGCATATTGTCTAAGGCATTAGACTGCTAACCAGAAGGCTGTCAATTCAAACCTACCAGCCAGTTCTTGGAAGGAAGGTTGGGCAATCTACTTCCATAGTGATACCACCTCAGAAACCCAGGAAGGGCTCACTATGAGTCGGATCAGACTCGATGGCAGTGTGTTTGGTTTTTCTGTTTTTGGTATGAGTTGTTGCTAGTTGCTATGGAGTCAGCTCTTCCTCATGGCAACCTTATGCAGAACAGAGCAAAACATTGATCCTGCACTATCATTACAATTTTTGGTATGTTTGAGTCTATTACTAAGTCACTGCTGTGTCAGTCCATCTCATTGAGGGTGTTCCTCATTTTCTTGACCCTTTATTTCACTAAATATGATGTCCTTTTCTAGTCATCAGTTTTTCCAGAGGACTTGTCCAAAGTAAGAAAGCCAAAGTGTTATCATCCTCACTTCTAAGGTTCATGCTGTTCCTATACCTTCTAAGACTGATTTGTTTGTTCTTATGACAGTCTGTGATATATTAAACATTTTTCAGTAACAGCAACAGTTCAAAAGTATCAATTATTTTGTCTGTCTTCCTTTTCCATTATCCAATTTTCACATGTATTTGAAGCATTTAGGAGCTCTGGTGGTGCAGTGGTTAAAGCATTTGTCTGTTAACCAAATGATTGGTCGTTCGAAACCAGTAGCCACTTCATGGGAGAAAAAGGAGACAATTTGCTTCTACAGAGATTGATAGCCTGGGAAATCTTATGAGGCAGTTCTACTGTGTCCTATAGATTTTCTATTGGAAATTGAATTGACTCAATGGTAGTGGGTTTGTTTTTTGGTTTAGGAAGCAATTGAAAAAAACATGGCTTGGGTCAGGCACATGGGTTAAAGATACTTAATCAAGACCCCAGGTAGGTATTTTAATGAGCTTGTTTAATATGCACTAATAATATATATGAAGTGGACTGGTTTGGGACATTTTGAATCAGACATTCATATGATCTACTATGCCAGGAATGACAATTTGAAGATGAATGGCATGACATTCATCATCACAAAGGATATTTCAAGATCTGTCCTAAAGTACAATGCTGTCAGTGATAGTATAACATCCATACGTCTACAAAGAAGACCTTGTACAGAGTGAGGAAGAGAGTCAGGGATCCAGGTAAGGCCAAGGACCCAGGCCACTCCTCTCCCAAGTGAGAGGAAAGCCAGAAAAGCAGAGAAAAAGCCATGGGGGAGGGGGCACCAGGCAAGAGCGAGAAAGCAGCAGCAGGGATCCAGGTAAAGCCAGGGACCCAGTCCCCACACTCAAGTGGCAGGAAAGAGGCACAGATCCATGTAAGGGGAGGGTGGGGAGAGTGGAGAGGTTTCAAACAGCTAAGGGAAACAAACTTTTCTGTCAGTTTGTCCTACTCTGGTGGTGTGCTGCTGTGAGGCTTGAGGGTGTGCCACCAGTGTCTCAAATCCACCAAGGTTGTACATGGTTCACAGGTTTCAACGCAGCTTACAGACTGAGACAGACTAGGAAGAAGGAGGAGGCCATCCACTTCTCAAAGAATTGGCCAGGAAAACCTTATGAATAGCAGAGAAAAACTGTCTGATACATTAATGTGCAACTTTATGAATAGCCCGGAGAAACACTGTCAGATACAGTACAGGAGGATAAGCCACTTAGGTTGGAAGGCTTTCAAAATAGGACTGGGAAAGAGCTGCATCATCAGAGTAGAAACAGCCTTAATGATATGGATAAGATAAAGCTTTCGAGACCTCTATTTGCTGATGTGGCACAACTCAAATTGAGGAGAAGCAACTGCAAACGTCCATTAATAATCAGAACATGGAACATCTAGGAAAATTGGAAGTTGTCAAAATTGAAATGGAGTGGATAAAGATAGATATTCTAGGCATTAGTGAGATTAAATGGACTGTTTTTGCCATTTTGAACAGACAACCATGTGGTCTCCTATGCCGGGAATGACAATTTGAAGAGGAATGGCATAGTGTTCATCATCACAAAGGATGTTTCAAGATCTGTCCTGAAGTACAATGCTGTCAGTGACAGGAAAATATCCATATGCATACAAGTAAGGCCAGTTAATAAGACTATTATTCAAATTTATGCACCAACCACCAAAGCCAAAGACAAAGAAATTAAAGATTTTTATCAACTTCTGCTGTCTGAAATTGACGAAATGTGCAATCAGGCTGTGTTATTTATCACTGGTGACTGGAATGAAAAAATTGGAAACATAGAAGAATCACCTGTAGTTGGCAAATTTGGCCTTGGTGACTGAAATGATGCTGGAAATCACATGATCGAACATTGCAAGACCAATGACTTATTCATTGCAAATACCTTTTTTCAACAACACAAATGGTGGCTATACACATGGACTTTGCCAGATGGAATACACAAAAATTAGATGGACTACATGTGTGGCAAGGGGCAATAAAAAAGCTCAATATCTTCAGCCAAAACAAGGCTAGGAGCTGATTTTGGAACAGACTATGAACTGCTCATATGCAAATTCAACTTGAAGTTAAAGACAATTAAAACAAGTCCATGAGAGCCAAAATATGATCTTGAATGTATCCCTCCTGAATTTAGAGACCACCTAAAGGATAGATTTGACACATTGAACACCAGTGACCAAAAACCAGAAGAATTGTGAGATGACATCAAGAACATCATCCATGAAGAAAGCAAGAGGTCATTAAAAGGATGAGAAAAAAAGAAAAGACCAAAATGGATGATAGAAGAGAATCTGGAGCTTGCCCTTGAGTGGAGAGCAGCCAACATAAATGGAAGAAATGACAAGATAAAAGAGCTGAACAGAAGATTACAAAGAGCAGCTGGAGCAGACAAAGCCAATTACTATAATGAAATGTACAAAGATTTGGAGTTAGAAAACTAAACGAGAGGAACACAGTCAGCATTTCTCAAGCTGAAAGAACTGAGGAAAAAATTCAAGCCTCGAGTTGCAATATTGAAAGATTCTATTGGCAAAATACTGAATGATGCATGAAACATCAAAAGAAGATGGAAGGAATACACAGAGTCACTGTACCAAAAAGAAATGGTAGATCTTCATCCATTTCAAGAGGTGGCGTATAATCAAGAACCAACAATATTGAAGGAAGAAATTGAAGCTGCACTGAAGGAATTGCTGAAGAACAAGGTTCCAGGCATTGAGGGAATACCCATTAAGATGTTTCAACAAATGGATGCACCAGTAGAGGCACTCACTCAGTTATTCAAGATTTGGAAGACAGCTACCCAGCCAATTGACTGGAAGAGATCCATATTTGTACCCATTCCAAAGAAAGGTGATTTTATAGAATGTGGAAATTATCTAACAATATCATTAATATTACATGGAAGTAAAATATTACTGAAGATACTTCAAAAATGATTGCAGTAGTATATTGACAGATAACTTCCAGAGGTGCAAGCCACATTCAGAGGAGGATGTGAAACAAGGGATGTAATTGCAGGTGTCAGATGGATCTTGGCTCAAAGCAGAGAATACCAGAAAGAAGTTTACTTGTGTTTTATTGACTACACAAAAGCATTTGATTGTGTGGATCATAACAAATTGTGGATAACATTGAGAGGAATGGGAATTCTCGAACACTTGATTGTACTCATGAGGAACCTGTACATACACCAGGAGGCTCTCATTCAAACAGAACAAGAGGGGCACTGAATGGTTTAAAATGAACATGGAAGCATGTAAGAGTTGTATCCTTTCACCATACATATTCAATTTGTATGCTGAGCAAATAATCTGAGAAGCTGGACTATATGAAGAAGAACATGGCATCAAGATTGGAGTGAGAATCATTAACAACCTGTGATACGCTGACAACACAACTTTGCTTGCTGAAAATGAGGATGACTTGAGGCACTTATTGATGAAGATTGAAGAATACAGTCTGCAGTATGGATTACATCTCAATATAAAGAAAACAAAACCCCCCACTACTGGATCTATAAGTAGCATCATGATAAATGGAGAAAAGATTGAAGTTGTCAAAGACTTCACATTGCTTGGTTCTACTATTGATGCCAGTGGAAGCAGCAGTCAGGACATTGGATGACATATAGCACTGGGCAAGGCAGCTGCAAAAACCTGTTTCAAGTGCTGAAGACCAAAGATGTCTCCTTAGGACTAATGTGTGCTTGACACAAGCCATGACATTTTCAGTCACCTCATGTAAATGTGTGAGCTGGACAATGAATAAGGAAGACTGAAGGAGGATTGATGCTTTTGTGTTGTGTTTCTGATGAAGAATGCTGAAAGTACCAAGGACTGCTAAAAGAACTAGCAAATCTGTCCTGGAGGAAGTGCAGCCATAAAGCTCCTTGGAAGTGAAAATGGCTAGATTTCGTCTCACCTACTTTGGTCATGTTATCAGAAGGGACCATTCTCTGGAGAAGGATGTCATGCTTGGTAAGGTGGGAGGTAGATGAAAGAGGGGAAGGCCCTAAATGAGGCGGAAACTCATCAATTACTCATAGAGAATGGTCTTAATATCTATTAAGATGCATCACCTTCCATGAAATGTGACAAAGGTTCATAAGAGCACAAGTACAAAGCACAACACTAACCAAGAATCCTGATTCAAAGTCCGTATCTGTCGCATTTCTATTTTGAGCAGCCTGGATTCATGAGAGTCATTTGTTTGGAATAGTTCTACAAATGATAAATAAAACAAACAGTGCATATTTAGGTTGCTTAATTTCAGTGGTTGGAATCTTGATTATGAAACTTCTTAAAGTAGTTAGATATTTCTCCCATTTAGATTCATTATGTATTTACAGGCAGATATTAGTCCTTAATTTTCCCTCATGTAATTTTCCCTTTTTTCATTCTTTTATTTCACATCATCATACTTTTTACAATTTCTAAATAGACGTTTTAAAACAAAAAAAGGATGCAATCTGAAACAGAAAAAACACAACAAACTAACTCTTTTCCTCATTTGGCAGAGTAGAACTGCCCCCTAGAGTTTTCTAGACTGTCATCTTTACAGAGCCAATCACTAAGCCTTTTCCCTGCAGAGCAGCTGGGTGGGTTTGAACCACCAACTTTTTGGTGAGCATCTGAACACTTCATTGTTTTGTCACTAAGGCTCCTTCCAACCAAGCACAAGTGGGCAAGTTCTGACGAAGTAGATGGTTATTCGTACTGTGTTAAAGTCAGATCTACAGCTAAAAGGAGACCCTAAGGTTAAAGGTACTCTGAGTCCTGCTTGAGAGGGAAAAAAAAAATCGATGCAGCTAGACTGAATCATAGTGCCTAAGGCACTTGACTAATAATCAGGAGGCTGGTGGTTCAAACCTACCAGCCACTCCTCAGAAGGAAGATGGGTCAATCTACTTCCGTAGTGATACTGCCTCAGAAACCCAAGGAGGGGTCGCTATGAGTTGGGGCCGACTCAATGGCACATAACAACAACAACAATAACAGACTGAGTCAGAAAGTTGCATCATCTATGAAATTTGTATATTTTTGGATCATATCTCTGCTTTCTTGTTTTCTGGGTCTCATAGACACTTCCATGGGTTGAACTGTGTCCTCTCCAAAAAAATTACTAGTCAAGAAATCATATTGCATTTGGCTAATCCACTGAAAAGGATCTCTTTAAAGTGTTAAAAAGCAAAAATGTCATTTTGAAGACTAAGGTATGCCTGACCCAAACCATGGTAATCTCAATCCCCCCATATGGAGGGGAAGCTAGACAGTGAGTAAGGAAGGCTGAAGAATTGATCCATTTGTATTATGGTGTTGGTGAAGAGTATTGAATGTACCATGAACTACTAGAAGAACAACAAATCTATCTTAGAAGAAGTACAGACAGAATGCTCCATGTAAGTGAGGATAGTGAGACTCCATCTCATGTGCTTTGGGCACATTATCAGGAAGGACCAATCCCTGAAAAAGGACTTTACACTTGGTAAAGGAGAGTTAGTGAAAAAAAGGAAAACCTTGAATGGGATGGATTGACACCATGGCTGTGACAATGGTCTCAAGCACAGCAATGATTATGAGGATGGCGCCAGACTGAGCAGGTTTCATACTATTGTACATAAGGTCTGTATGAGTCAAAACTGACTTGACAGCATCTAACAACAGCAACAACAACAGTCTATATACAATGAAGTCCTGGCCCCTGTACTTGTGTCTGTAATCCTGTTTGGAAATAAGTTTTTCTCTCCTTATGTTAATAAAACCAAAACCAAAACCGTACCAATGTAGACTAAGGCCTAAACTTAATTATTTCTGAGTTATAGAAAGCAGAATAGACACAGACACACATGGGGCAGACTAACACTAAAGAATGGTAAGAGTGTCTGGAGGCTCAGGACCATAGTCAGGGAATATCAAGGTCAATGGGCATGACATAGTCCAGAAAGACAACGTTATATCTTGTATATTGGTGAGTAGCAACTGAGATCTTAAAAGCTTCTGAGCAGCAATCTAATGTGTAACGGTTGGTCCTTCCCTGTCTGGTATCAAAAGAGTGAAGAAAATCAAAGACAAAGGAAATAATTAGTCCAAAAGACTAATGTTGTTGTTGTTGTTATGTGCCATCAAGTCGGCCCCGACTCATAGCGACCCCTCCTTGGGTTTCCGAGGCAGTATCACTACGGAAGTAGGATTGCCCAACCTTCCTTCCGAGGAGTGGCTGGTGGGTTTGAACCGCCAGCCGTCTGGTTAGCAGGCAAGTGTCTTAGCCACTATGCTACCAGAGCTCATACCAATACCAGCCTCCATGACCCTGACTGGATGGTGCCTGGCTACCGCTGCTGGCCACTCTGAAAGAGATCACAAGAGGAGGTCCCAGACAGAGTGGGAGAAAAATGTTGAACAAAACTCAAAATAATAAAGGAAACAGAGACTGTTGGAACCCCCAAGACTATGGCCCTTAGACACTCTTCAAGCCTGGAACTGAATGTACCCTATGGCTCAATTTTCAGACAAACAACAGACAGGCCTATAAGATGAACAATAATACCAGGGAGGTACATACTCCTTTGAACAACCAACCACATGAGATCAAAGATTCAGCATTTGCCCAGAGAAAAAATTCAGAAGGATAGGAAAGAAGGATGATTGAAAATGATAAACACACAGAGGAAGTGCAAAGAGTGCTGCTATACTGTGCAGATTGCAATCAATGTCACCAATAAAAATGTGTATGAATTGTTGAATGAAAAATCAATTTGTTCTGTATACTTTCAACCAAATCACAATAAAAATCTGAAAACAAAACAAAACAAAAAAGCCAAAGAATGTCAAGGAATTCCTGGAGCTTCCAACAAAGAAGGACTATCTCTTGAAGTAAATGGTCCAATTTAGACTTCTAATCTCCAAAACTGTAAGGAAATACATTTCTATTCTTTAAACCCATCCACTTGTTTTATTTCAGATATGACAGCACTAACAAGTTAAGACAGACACTCTAACTTAGGTCTCAGAATTGGCCCAATGAAGACGCCACTGACACTACAATGGACACAAATTCCCTATGAATCCCTTGCCAACAGACTTTGGAAATTGTTTCCAAAACCACCTAACAATGACATCAAGAACCTGGATATGCCTGCTACTGCTACCACTACCTTCACTGAGTTCTTCAAACCTTTGGATCATTTGCTTTGTTTCTATTTCAAAGTCTAGGATGGGTGTATATGATTGGCTGCTGATATTATACATTCATGCCTTAGTTGCATGAGATGTTGCAAAAATATTTGGCATCTTGAACTGCAATTGTAGAAGGTGAAATTTTCTCATTAGGTGGGATATTTTCTAGACACAATAAAAAACCACCAAGATGATAAATGATGTCCACTGAATCTCTTTTCCAATACAGTGGAAAGAATGTTGGACTCCAAAGTCAGAAGACATAGAGTTTACCCCTGCTACTCTCATAATGTTTAACTATTACTGGTTAATTTCATTATTATGTACCTTATTTTTCTCATGTATTAAATAGAGTTGAAACATATTACCTGTTAGCGTTATATTTTTTATTGACTCTACTGCTTTTTGACACTTGCATACCCTTCATATCAATTCTTGTGACATTTGAGACATATATATACATTTATACCTTTTGATTAATGATGTCATAATTAACAGAGTGGAAGTAATACTGAAATTAGATATTTTTACAATATTCCTGTCCATTTTTACCATAGGTATTAAAGATTTGTTACAAGTCTATTTATCACTTGGGAAATATAGTAGAATGATTTTTATATAAAATGTTTACCAAAATTCCCTTATCTCATAGACACAATACCCATGAATAAACAATATTACCCCAAATAAAATATGAGAATTTAGAAACAAACTAAATTATTTTGTATATACCTTTCTTTGCTTTTTCATCCAGTTTCTCTCCTTATAACACATATATGTATTAGCTTGGTGGCATCAAGTGGAGTTTAATCTAAAAGAAAAAAATAAAATTCTTATCTCTTCTTTTTTATTGTCCAGTGAAGGCAGTCAGGGATGGGAAATGCATGGATTTAAAGCAATACCTATACTTGCCACTTTGTGTTGCTCATATGTACTTTGTACTTTTCACACATAAATCTTTAGCAGGTGTAGGTGACCAGTGGAAGGAGTCCAGGATTATGGCCCAGGCCATCTCCATCTTTGGTCTGTCTTGACAAGGTTTATGAAAGAGACTTACTCTGTAATCTCCAACCACTACCTTATCCATGCAATGTTAGTTTCTTTTGCAGGAAATGGATTAAACTCTATTTCATGGGAATCTGGTTTTTGTGATAGTAGAAGTTTTATTCCTAGGATCAAGATGAATTTGCATTAAAATAGGTATATCTGCAATGTGTAGGGGTTGGGTCTGTGTCAGACAGATGTGAAGGGTACAAGACAGATTATCCAGATTCTCTTCTTTATTTTTAATCTTTTCTCTATGTTCATCAACATCTTAATCAACTTACATTAACAAGAGGTTATTTGTCAGGATCAACTATAAAGTTTGGTGTGGTACCTGTCTGCTAATTGTCCCCACAATGCATTTTTAATTTAGTTCTGGTTTGTTTCTTTGTGGACCTTGGTAATTGGGTGAGGAGAGGATAAGAAAGAAGCTAAATATAAAATAATGAAAAGTCTAACCATCGTAAAGTAATCTCTTTGGCTTATCTCCAGAATCCTCAGGGATGCTAAGGACTATCTGTCCTAGCTAATGATCTTCAGTACATATTATTGTTGTTTGCTGTGGAGTCGGAGGCAACTCATAGCGACCCCTCCTTGGGTTTCCAAGGCAGTATCACTACGGGAGTGGATTGCCCAACCTTCCTTCCAAGGAGTGGCTGGTGGTTTTGAACCGCCAGCCTTCTGGTTAGCAGTCAAGTGCCTTAGGCACTATGCTACCAGTGCTCCATCAGTACATTTTAGGCAATTGCAAATTATTATTTTTGCTTCCAAGTGTAAATTCACCATAGAAACTGGGTAGAATTGGCTAATAAACAAAGCTAAATGGAAACTCATACTACATAGTCAATTTGCCATACTATTAACATAAGATGGAGGGGAAACGCAACCATATTTTCACACATGCAAGGGTTGAACAAGAAATAATAATATACTACAAGGAACCATCTATTCATGGGGAGCAGGTTTGTTCAGAGCAAGAGAAAAAAACTACAGTTAGGAAATTAAGTTCACAACCTTTTAGTGAACCAAACTTATTGCTGAAATTTTGGCAAGGAAATGTGAGACATGGAATCAACTTTAAAAACAGGATTTGATGTTCAGTCAAATAATCCATATGAAGCCAAAAAGAAGAAGAAGAAGAAGAAGAAGAAAATGGAGAAACAAATATCAATTGCAAAATGTATTTGTCTTTCAAGTACAGGAGAAAGAGGATCAGATAAAAAAGCTGAAGTATACAGATACCAACAGAACCTCCATTTGGAGAGAGTACGAATAATGCAAATTTCCCTAATACAAGAAAATGGTTTGCAGATAATGTTTGCCATTAAAACTGCTATGATTACTCAGGATCTAAAATATTCAAACTTGGGAAAACAAAAGATTTTATGAGACACACAAATTAGAGTCTATATTGATCCACAAAGGACTTGCCTAATGAGTGGCAAAAAGGAACATGGATGCCTGAAAATCATAAATTTCTACCTCAAATATCTTATAGGGGGATCTTCAGCTGGGCAGATATAAGGAAAGGGGATTGATTCAAAGAGAAAAGCTACCAAAAAAGATACCATAAACATTCCAAAGCATATATCTTTGCTCACCACACCAAAATCGTTTATACTGAACATTGGTAAACTTCAGCACTGCTCAGAAATACAACTTAGAAGCTCAAATGTGGGTTTAATGATTCACAGTTAAACTTCTTATATAACTAATTTATCCTATAATGTTGGTTACTGTCTATTATGAGCCAAAGAAAATAACCAAAGATGAGGAAAAACTAGAGGAAATTGAAAGGAAGGGACTCAAAAACTCAGAGAAGGACTGACGTCATTCTCCGCCTTCCCAACTGTCATAATGCCAAGTTCAGGTTAAGGGTGAAGAGGAGGGCAGAATAATACAAAAATTCGGTTTTAATTTACCTTTTCAGAAACAAAAATATCTTATTAATAAGGTAATAGTGGTGCAGAGTGCTACATGCCTGTTAGGTGTTGGTCAGAAGAAATAAGGGAATATTTCCTAATAATTCATTATATGGGACTGAAATTTTAATTAAGCAGAATTATTAGAAACTTTTACTAGTTTTACATTTTTATTAAATGTGGACCTGGTAACCTGTAGAAATATTTTGCATATATTGGCATAGATTTTTTTGGTAGAATTTCAAAATTACTTTACTATATGTGGCTTTTCATTAGTTTTTAGAGTTTCAAATTATATTTGAAAACACAGGTAATATTTAAAGGAATTTATCACTTTTTTATACTGATACTTTGGTGAAATGGTAATCAAGACTCAAAAAAGTATATGAAATAAAGACAAGATAATCATACCTGTTCTGGTTACCTAGTGCTGCTCTGACAAGAATATGCCACAAATGGGATGGCCTTATCAAACAGGAATTTATTCTCTTATAGTTTGGGAGGCTAGAAGTCCTAATTCAAAGTGCCAGGCTCTAGGGGCTGTGTGAAAGCCCCTCAACCTTGGGCTTCAGCTCCGCCTGTTGCTCCCGGCCCACTGAAGCTAGAAGCATCTCTTCACTCAGGCAGCTACTGGCTGCAGAGGCTAACAAGCCCAAGGTCAACAAATAAAATGGCACAGTCCTGATGTTACCATACGCCAGGCCATTAATTCAAGTCCACTGAAAGTCCCAAAGTCGGTAGATCATGGCACGCTGCTGAATAATGACACGGGTACAAGCAGGGTCCAAGAGTGCCATAAAACCATAGATCATTCCCAAAGCTGTTTCTCACATATGGGAAGCAGACCACATCCCTAAAGCAGCTACTCATCTGCTTGTGGTAGTTCCCATGGAATTGATTGCTCATCATGGGGAACAAACTGCATCCAGCTGCCCAGCCACTCGACCAGGCCCAGCCAAGTAGACACACAAATTTAACCACTACAATACCTAACAGTGAAGATTTCAAGAAGTTCAGTGGAATCTAATGAGTCTTTAGGGGTGACTGAATCTGTGACATTTTTTCCAAATCTCTACCTCATCTTACCCCACTCACATTTTGTAATCTTCTTTATTAGTATACATTCTACCCACATAAATTCCATGCTTTCGGATGGTGTGAAGCAGGTACTCACTAACTCAGCCCTATGGGGTTCCTGGCATGACCTATTTTATTTCTCTCTGCTAAAGGAGAGATGCGTGACCTATTTGCACCCATGGTGGTCATAACCACTGTTTTGGTTACCTCTAGTGCTGCTCTAACAGAAGATACTACAAATGTGCTGCCTTTAACAAACAGGAATTTAGTCTCTTACAGTTTTGGAGCCTAGAAGTCCAAGTTCAAAGTACCAGCCTCTAGGTGCTGGGTGAAAGCCCCTCAACCTTGGGCTTCAGCTCTGCCTCTTGCTCCCAGCCCACTGAAACTGGAAGCTTTCTTCACTCAGGCAGCTGCTGTCTGCTGAGGTTGACAAACCCAATGTTGATAAGTAAAAAGGCATCTTGATATTACCAAACCACATGGCAAACCATTGGTTCAAGTCCATTAAGAGCTCCAAGATAGGCAGACAGCATGGGAGCCTGCTCACGTGGCTATATCAGGATTCAAGCATGCCAAAAGATTGAGATCTTCCTCAAAGCTGCTTTTCATATACTGAAAGTAGACCACATCCCTAAGACAGCTACTCGGCTGCTCCAGTAGATTCCACCAGGGAGTAGTTTACCAACCTCACTATGGGGAATAATTACATCCAGCTGCCCAGCCACTCAAAACCATGCCTAGCTAAGTGGACACATAACCTTAACTACCACACCTACCCTGCAGTTTACACGAGGGCAGGGGACTTAAAAAGTTTCAGGCCAGTGGTCAACCAGTTGGACTGTGGGGCAGAATGTATTAGGCTACAACACTGCTGGCCTCACCTGCTTGAGTGCCCTCTCTGGCTCAGGACACATAGATGAGAGCTCCTGGGCTGAGGCCAGCCACCCTGGTAAGAAGTGTTTCTGGGATGGAAAAAGGGATTTCTTCTCACACTGGAGAAATTGGTTTACGTAGTCGGGAAGGAATCTTATAGTGAGAGGGGCTGCTTTAGAAACTCTTGTTGTTGTTGTTGTTATGTGCCATCGAGTCAGCCCTGACTCATAGCGACCCCTCCTTGGGTTTCCGAGGCAGTATCACTACGGAAGTAGGATTGCCCAACCTTCCTTCCGAGGAGTGGCTGGTGGGTTTGAACCGCCAGCCGTCTGGTTAGAAACTCTAGGGTAGACTAATGAGGGTATATAGCTGGGAACCAAACCTCTGCATCAACAAGCATCAAGAAGAAGACAACATTAAATCTTTTGGACAGAAAAAAAGAAATTGAAGTCAGTAATATGAGAAAAATATTGGTATAGTGTGCTTATGAAGATAGTGTGCAGGGGTTGCATGGTTTGCAAAATCATAACACGTGTTATTTGTGTAAAAATATAGTATTCTGTGAGTTCTATAGGAACAGAGAGTGTCCCAGACACAAGATAGTTTTCTGGGAAACTTCTGAAGCATGGAGGTAAATTATACATATTTAAATAAAAATTGACTTATTAAAAATGGTGAATTATTTGGTCAACAAAATGAAACATGCCTTCTTGTGATATGATGGTGAAAATAAGTCCTGCTGAAAAAATAAAATAAAATAATCAACTGCATGCGGACAAGTTTGGGAATAATGAATGCCAATGACTAAACAATTTCTATTTGAAGAATACTTTGATGAAATGGTAATTCACGCTCAAAAAAAGGGTATGAAATACAGACAAGATGATCATACCTAACAGTGATCCTTTATCATTTTTCTTCTTCCTCCACTCTTCTACAGCATTTTATCAATTTATTAAGCCCTTCTGTGATGTTATTTTCCCCTGGCTTGGGGAAATGAATGGACAATTTTCAAGTTCTTCTTTGACACATTGCATCCATTTCCATGACTCCCTAAATGTATGTAATTCCTCAATCTTCTTCTCTACCATAATATAATTTAGCAATAGGGATTAAACTAAAACTACTGTAATTATCATCAATTCTATTTCGCTAGCACCTCAAATTAACCATGTTCATATTAAACGCCATGTTTTCCAAGCCAAACCAAATCTTTCCATTTCCATTTTACTACATATCCAAACTCAAAACTTGACAGCCTTCTCACAAAAAAGCTCTGTTGGGACCTCTGCCTTGAATTAATTCAATCATTGTCAGGCCAAGTCATTAAAATGTCACTACAATAGGTCTCCTTATCTCCAAAACTCAAGGCTGCAGAAAAATCTTATTTTGCCTGTTTTATTTCAATAATACTTTAGGACATCAATTTCTCCTGATCAACACCTTATTCTTTTCAATTCATTTTATGTGTTTTTTCAGAATATTCTTTCTAAATACTGTTTTGGACAATACACTTTTTGTCCCCAAACCATACAAACACAAGACTATGATGGCTCCCTAATGTCCACATAGTGAGCACCATTTTTTTCAGCACAATATTCAAAGCCCTCCATTGTCTGTCCAAAACTCATTGAATGAAATGTTGTACCATATTATTTCTATACTATTCCACAGATTAGATTCCTGTAAGGCGTGTTTCATACTTAAGTCATTATTGTTTTCCTTGAATCACATAATCCTGCCCCATGATTGCTTACCTAGTGGGTGTTTAAGATAGTTTGTTGAATGAACAATAGCACTGGGAACTCTGAGTCAGGAAGATTCCTCACTATTCTTTTTTCTCCTTTCCCTCGTCTCATCAGAAGAAAAGTAAAACAAAAACCAAACTCACTGCCATGAAGTTTGATCCTACTCATGGAAAACCTCCTTGGGTTTCCCAGGCAGTGTCACTATGGAAGTAGATTGCCCAACTTTCCTTCCGAGGAGTGGTTGGTGGGTTTGAACCTTCATCCTTTTGGTTAGCCTTAGACACTATGCTACCAGAGCTCCTTGAACAAGAGTAATTATCTAAACATTGCCTTCTTTTGAGGCTAAATTTAGTAAGAGAGCCTTTAATTAAAGGTATTTTGTTTTAAGGGAGGTGAATGGGAGAATTTTGGGAGGAGAAAAAGCATTCCTTGCTTCCAAAATTAGAATTTGGGTTGTATTTTTGAAGTAAAGAAGTATGTAGATACAGATCTCTCTCTCTTTCTCTAGATATCTCTGTATCTATATCTATTGCTCTCAGCAGGAAGGTTGGACAATCTCCTTCTGCAGTGATATCACCTTGGAAACTCAAGGAAGCATCTTTAGGAGTGGGCTGCAACTCAATGGCAATGTGTTGGTTTTTTGGTTTATATCTATTGCTAGAGTATACTAAAAATATTGTACTTGACACAGTATTTCAAGACACATAGATTAAAAAGACTATCTTGGACTGTTCTGTAAACCAAATTACCTTTACTCTTATTTCTATAGAAAAATGTTTTGCAACCTTCAAAAAATGGTTACAAACATATTTTTAGTATAACATATTCATAGCTTGGATCCCTAGCATTCAGCTGAGATAAATAAAAAGAGAATTATTTTTATTACAGTAAATTCTTTATTTATAAAAAATGTTACTAAGATCTTCCTATAAACAAATACCTTACTGAAAATATTAATGATTTCATATAATTGAGAAAATATTGCCTCCATCAATCTTTCCTTTATATGATATGTGATATTAAGTGCAATATCCTTACCCCACTTTCAGTTCTGTAAGGTTCTTTCATCTAGCTTATGTATAATTTTTGCATTTCTATTTTAGCTCATATTTAGAAATAACTCTTTGTCTAGCAAAATACACTAAAAACATAAGTACCCCTTTAAATATTTAAAAGAGCTTGATGTGGCCTTTGTTTAAAATTATGGTGAATGACAGAAGTCGTTCTCTTTTGGTATAAGGCTCTCACATCCTACATGTACATTATTTTTGTCTTTGTTTTTGTTTATTTTCTTTGAGAATATCAGAAATATCTGGCATTATTTTTGCGGATAATTGTCCAGATGTTGCCCTACTAGTTATTGGTATCATGTGTTTGCAGCCGAGTTTAATTGGTGCTGTTAATTTGACTCAGGATCCTGTTTATTTTCCAAATTGCTGCCAGACATTGAATGAGTGGTTAATATATTAGAAACCTCCTGTTTTTCTGAACCTTTGCCTTACCTACTGGCAATTTTGTTAGAAGGAAAATCTGCTTTTCATTTATTTTCCCTGTCTTGAAGGCACTTATATAAGCTTTCCAATATTATTTTTGAAGATGGTACTTGAAAATCATTTTCCCTATGTACCCTTCTATGTGACAATAGCACCTCATGCCATTTATCATAAATATATGACAACTATTATCACACACACATTATATAATTATATTTTTTCCATTTCTTTTACATTTAATAACTCACCATTTTGAGATACTGGCTATAATCTAGGAATCATTATAAAAAAATGTATAAAATAAGGTTTCTGTCTTGTGTGGGAAGTCTGGTACAAAAGGTAAAGTGCTGGACTATTAACTGAAAATTGGATGTTTGAACCCACCCAGAGACACCTCAGAAGAAAGGCCTAGTGATCTGTTTCTGAAAGGTCACAGTCGTAAAAATCGTATGCAATAGACATTATACTGAATGAAATATGTCAATCGCAGAAGGGCAAATATTGTATAAGCCCATTACTGTAAAAAATCAAGGAAGAGTTTGCTTAGAGAAGGGGACTCACTTTTAGGTTACTGGTGGGAGGAAAGTGGAGGGGATAATTTTGGACCAGTTGGGGACCACACACTGAGTTGGGTAAGGAGAAGGATGCTATGGAAAGAGTCTGTGACCAGCATGATGACATTGGGGAAAGAGAGGACACTGAATTGTGCACATAGGATATAGAGGACAGAGGCGAATACCAGTATATCCACAATACTGAATTACCATTAACACCAAACACCAGGCTACAGGTAAACAAATAGACAACTGAGAAGATCAGATGGGGGTCAGTGAACAGGATTAGACTCTAGAACAAAGATAGATTCAGCTGAGGCTAATCTTGCACAGATACTAGTGATACAAAATACCCACAATCATGACAGAAGCAACAGAAGACAGACAAAGAGCAATCCCTCACAAACAGCCAGACACTGTGGGAGAGAGAACCACTGAATCTGCTGACACAGGACCATAGCATTGGGGGACATCAGACTCAATTGGCACAACAAAATACATAAGATTTTGTTCCACAACCTACTTTGTTGAGTAGCAACTGGGGTCTTAAAAGCTTTCAAGTGGCCATCTAAGATGCAGCTAATGGTCTCCTCTCATCAGAAATGAAAAAAGTAAGGAAAACCAAGGGTATTTGGAAAAAAAATCAGCCCTAGGACATGATGGACCTCAAGACCAGAAGAACTAGATGATGCCTGGCTACCAATGCCAACCACTCGGGAAGAGTTGAAAATTGGAGATCCTGGATACATCTCAGTGGGAAGAAAAACATGGAACAAAATCCAAAAAGAAAATAATGACCAGAATTACTGGTCAGATGGAGTCTGGTGGGATCTCCAAGACCATGATCCTGGAATACACATTAGGCCTAGGATAAAACTCACTCCCAAGGGCTGGCTCTCAGCCCAACACTGAATTAGACTTCCATGTAGAACACTCAATCCGGGTGATGCACCCACCTATTCTAAGGAGATACATCCCTTGGAGCAATCTGCCATGGGGCATCAGAGGGACAACAGTCACATGGAGCAAAATCTGGACAGACAGGAATACATAACTAAGAAGGATATAGGAAATGGGGTGGGGGTTACTGGTAAGAGAGAGGAGGTTGGGGATAGTAATTGGGGAGTGAAAGCAAATGGACACAAAATGTTGAATGTAAAACAAAATCTGCCCTATAAATTTGCACCTAAAGCACAATAGAAATGAATACATAAATAAAATTCAACATGGACGCTTAAAAAAAAAAGTCCTGTGGAGCACCAATCCAGTCTGACACACATAGGGTCTCTATGAGTTGGAATCAATTCAACAGCAACTGCTGGTTTATCTCGGTAGAGGGGAATCAAATATGAGAAGAGGTGATGATATTACAATGAAACAGGATAGGAACTGAAATAGAGAAGGCAGTACAATGTGAGGAGCATGCAGGAGACTGGGGAGGCCACAGTGCCTATCCAGAGCTTTTCAGATGATGAAATTTAACAATTTAATATTTTATTCCATTTTACCATGTAAATAACAGAAATTTTATATGTGAAAAAAAAAAACTCTTTGATACCTATTGTTGAACACACTGCTTATTTCTCATTATTTCCATGTTTTCTAACTTTAAAATGAGATCTTTGAAGAAAGAAATAATTGTCCTTTCTCCCCAAGTTTCCCCCATCTCTTCCCAGTTGTATGTGTGTGTGTATGTAATATATAAAATATATAAAATATTATCTCAACTGTGGTTTATTTCAGCTTCTCAACTTTCATTTTTGGCTTCTTCATTCAGAAAGGGAGGGAAATATGCAATTACCTGCTTGATTACGGTGCAAACAGATAATGTGCTTGACTGATAACAGATAGGTGAGAGATTCATCTAGACATACCTCAGAAGAAAGTCTTGCCAATCTACTTTCCAAAAAGCAGCTATTGAATACTCTATGGAGCAGAGCTTTACTCTGACACACATAAGGTTGCCATGAGTTGGTGTTGACTCAATGACAACTAGATACTGTATATGCTACTACAAATTTTGTGTCCATCCAGTGAAGTTGTACCAAATGAATTCAGTGCTTATCAGATTTCAGAAAATTGTTTCTTACTGTTGTTGTTATTGTTATGTGCCATCATGTTGCCTCCGACTCATAAGTGACCCTATGCACAGCAGAACGAAACACTGTCCTGTCCTGTGCCAGCTCCACGATCCTAGCTATACTTGACCCCATAGCCATAGCCACTGGATCAATCCATCTCATTGAGGGCCTTCCCCTGCCTCGTAGACCCTCCATCTTACCAAGCACGACATCCTTCTCAGGGAATGGTCTCTTCTGACAATATGACCAAAGCAGATGAGATGAAGTCTGACCATTCCTGCTTCTAAGGAGCATTCCGGCTGCACTTCCACTAGGACAGATTAGTTAGTTCTTTTAGCAGTCCATGGTACTTTCAGCATTCTTTGCCAGCACCACAACTCAAAAGCATCAATTCTTTGGTCTTCTTTATTCATTGTCCAGCTATCACATGCATATGAGGCAATTGAAAATGTCATGGCTTGAGTCAGGCACACCTTAGTCTTCAAGGAGACATCTCTGCTCGTCAGCACTTGAAAGAGGTCTTTTGTAGCTGACTTGCCCAGGGCTGAACGTCATCTGAGATCCTGACTGCTACTTCCTTTGGCATTGATTGTAGAACCAAGCAATATGAAGTCTTTGACAATTTCAATCTTTTCTCCATTTATTGTGATGCTGCTTATAGGTCTGGATGTGAGAATTTTTTTTTTTTTTTAATTGAGATGTAATCCATACTGCAGACTGTATTCTTCAATCTTCATCATTAAGTGCTTCAAGTCATCCTCACTGTCAGCAAACAAATTTGTGTCCTCAGCGTATCGCATGTTGTAAATGAGCCTTCCTCCAATCCTGATGCCATGCTCTTCTTCATATAGTCCAGCTTCTCAGATTATAATCCTGACACCTTCTCTTCTTGATTTTAAAGTGTTCCCTTGTTCTGTTCTAACAAAAGCCTCCTGGTCTATGTACACGTTCTGTAATGTAAGTGTTCTGGAATTCCCATACTTCTCAATGTTATCCACATTTGTTACGATCCGCACAATCAAATGCCTTTGCATAGTCAATAAAACACAAGTAAACATCTTTCTGGTATTCTTTCTTTAAGCCAAGATCCATCTGACATCAGCAATAGTATCCCTTGTTCCACATCCTCTTCTGAGTTCTTATTAGAGGAAATATTAACAAAAAATTAAGTAATATATTATCACATATACTTTCTGGTTGATCTCTTTGCAATTTTGAACTTTGGTTACTTCCTGCTTTTTGTGACCCAATATAGTCCTCATTGCTTTACTGTAAATGAATTTTTGCTTCTCCCTGTCCCCATGGTAAGTATCTCCTCCAATTTTTTTTTCATTCTGAGACCATGATAATATTGCACCCTTTCACCATTAATTCTTATAGTACAGGTTCTTATCACAGTATCAAAGAAAGTTGTCCATTTTGGATTAGTAGAAATCCCCTAAAACAGCCTATTTCTTGTTTTTCTAACACTACTACCTTGCAAAAATTGTTTCATCTCTCTAGCACTTAAAATTTTTCTTTGTAATATTGAGGTTTGAATTACTTGACACTTAGACTCTATTTTAGCACCTAAAGATCAATCTTTACCCTAAACTTGCTGCTTTTTTGCTGTTATTTTTGTTTTTCCTGGTTTTCATAACTAATTCTAGGAAGCTAGAAGGCCTCTTGGTGATGCAAACATTTTACATTCAGTTGCTAATATAACGGTTGGCAGTGCAAACCCACTGAATGTCATGGAAGAAAGGCCTAGCAACCTACTTCTGTAAAGATGACAGCCAAGAAAATCCCAGGGGAAGTTCTACTCTGTAACACATGGGGTTGTCATGAGTCCAAATTGACAGCACAGCAACTAACAGTAACAAAAAGGGCAAGAATATAATATCCTGATATTGACTCAGAAGTGCTTGTCATTTTCAGTAAGTTTAATATTTAAATGTATTGTTGCGTAGTTAAATAGACAATTGCTTTTCTTAATCTACGGAAAATTTATAAACATCATTTCTTTTCAATTATTTTTACTTGAGTTTTTCTTAGGATATATTGATTCAATCTTTCACATATAACTCTCTAGTTATGAATATGAATAATATAGTTAACACTTTCTTGTACTTACTCTCCTGGTTCCCTCCCCTCCTTTCTCATTTTATTTTAAACTCTTGGTAGAATCCTACCCTTATTTCAGAAAATAATCTTTTATGGGCCTCCTGTTTTCATTCATTGTGCTAATTAGATTTTTGGAGCCCTGTATTTTTGTGTTATGGTTTAATAAAAGTATACAATCTTTTTCTTAAACACATACACATATTATGCAAGTCTTACAGAGGCATATTCAAGGTATGCTTTTATTTTTGCAACAGTAACAATTTTTAATATAAAATAAATTACTTCCTTTCTCCTGCATATGTCAGTGCTTACCACTTGTGTCATTTTATTCACACCCTTTCACTGTAGAAACAGATGGTATATGAGGACTGGAGGAGAAAGTGCTAGCAGGCATTTGCAGACCACCTGGTTACCTGGACAGCATTTGTGTTCCCATGACTGGTTTCCCCTTTGTGATTGATTTTGCATTGTTCATCCCTATAATAATTTCCAGCAGCCAAAACCAATTGACTTCATGTAGAAGAATTAAAACAGGAGGTGTCATGTATTATGTCACGGGATAACCCATGATGCTGACTGTTCTCCACAGAACATTTAGTCTGAAGGATGTTAAATATCATGTATGCTAACAAAGTTCTTTAAGGTTGAATTTATATTTACAGATGCAATTGCAAAGTTTTCTGATGGAATAATGTATTTTGAAAGTGCTATTTGAAACATGTTTCTGAGATATGCTCAACAAACTAAAGAATAGAAGTTAACAAGACAGCCAATTTAAATAGCAAAGCCAATCATACTTTTCATGGAAAATATGAGCTTACTATCCTAATACTGCAATTCTTTCCCTTCTGTCCGACATATGCAATTAATCACCACATTCTTTGAAGTCACTTTTATATTCTTTCTTGCATGTCCTTCTTTCTCTAAGTATTAGTCCTCTGTCCAGCTCTGTACATTTTCATAGGCATACTACACACCAATGCCACAATATCTTCTCAAGGTTCTGTTCTGATATTTTATTGTTCTGATATTTCATTGTTTCAAATACTCCAGGACAAGTGGACCTGACTCCTTTGTGTGTGACATTAGGCAAATTAATTAAAGCTTTTTGTGCCTAAGCTTCCCCATTGCAAAATAAGTATTGAAATAATAGTTCACAATGCATAGTTTTTAGGTTTAAGTGAGCTGATGTATTCAGAGCTTTTGGAATGCTACCTACTACCTACTAAGTGTGAAATATGTCTTTTCTATTATTGTTTAAAATACTACAGATGGGCTTCACTGATTCCAGGACACTTTAACGGAATAGTCAACATCCTTTGGAATTTCTGAAATATTGTATTCAAATGCAAAATTCAATGCATAGATGAGAGTAGATGCTGACTAAATGGCCTTTTAAGATACAAAGTAGTCATTTGAACAACCGATAGAAAGATACAATGCTAATAAATTATTTTTTGGCATTTGGTATGAAAAATATGGCAAATGTCTGGCATGTATAACTGTTCATTATATGTATTATCAGTGTTTTCATTATTGATTTTACTAGGAAAACAGCAGTTATCATATTGTATATCAAATGTTTGTTGGCCTCTCCCACTGAACTGTGAAACCCTAAAAAAGCCAAAGAAAGAAAGAAACAAATACAAAACCACTGCTGTCAAGTCTATCCCAATGCAAAACAATGCTGTAGCAAAGTAGAACTGCCTCAAAGTGTTTCTGAGACTACAAATCTTTGCAGAACACACTGCCACATCTTTCTCCAATGGAGCAGCTGGTAGGTTTGAACTGCCAGCCTTTTAGTTAGTGACCCAGTGCTTTAAATACTACATTGTCGGGGTTTCTTCCTAAAGAGCTCTCACTACCCTTGAATTGGATCTGACTTATAGTGACCTCTCCTTGGGTTTACGTGGCAGTAGACTATGGAAGTAGATTGCCCAATTTTCCTTCCAAGGAGTGGCTAATGGGTTTGAACCACCAGCCTTCTGGTTAGTAGTCAAATGCCTTAGGCACTATGCCACAAGAGCTCCCTCCTAAAGAGCTAGACATATAATATTCATATTGACAGCCCCACTATGTACTATAATACACAGCATAGAGCAGACCATTCTCAAAACTTGAGGAAGTAACCATTTAAGTCTTGCCTTGTTAACAAGTCTTTGCTTTCCTACTTTATACACTGTCTTGATGTAATTTATTTTCAAGATGAGTTTGACAGTGAATGTACTGAATAGAGGACTTTTCTTTGCTTCAGCAGGGATTAAAGCAAGTTTCGGGAGGAAGGATAGCATAATGACTATAATTTAAGCTACTGCATTGGTCTTTATGAAGTGTCTGTACATTTAGCACTCCATATGGTAATTATGATTTCCTTAGAATGAGTCAGGGTTGTTTGTGCTTTCATAAATCAAGCAGCTGCAATAGAGAAGATGGATTCCATATTAACACTTCCTCCTAAGACCATGAATGTGCTCATAAGATTTTTGCAACTTTCTCTTGAGTTCAAGTTGTTTGCTAAAAGTGATAGTTTTATGAGATTGCCACATGGAAAATGTCTTTCACTGTCAGATTTTCCATCTGTGATATAAACTACATTTAGTATCATTTTTAGAGGCCGTAAAGCTGACATAATAAGCCCTAGTTGACTTTGATAAAAGGAGACCTTACTTTACAGGTAAAGCATGGTTGTATAAAATGACAGCTAGGGAAGTTATGAGTAATACCTGGAAAGAAAATACACACTAACTTGTTGACAATTTATTTCCCTCACCTTCATTTAATATTCTGACTTTACCACATTTAAAAAAAATACTGTAGAACAAATGCTGGCTGTCCATACACTTTTTCCCCCCTCTAAATGTGGTAGAGTATTTTGAAATTGCTTTGAAATAAGTGGAAATTCAAATGTCTCTTAAACATTTTTCATTAAAAGTACACAGCTCCCAGTTGTCAGTTTGATGTACTGATGCTGTGGGCCTGCCTGTTATGCTATGATGCTGGAAGCTATGCCATTGGTATTTCAAGTACCAGCAAGGTCGACTATGGTAGTCAGGTTTCAGCAGAGCTTCTAGAATAAGACAAACTAGAAAAATACTGATCTACTTCTGAAAATTAGGGAAGAAAAATGTTTTGGACCACAAAGAGCACTATGTGATATGGCAGTGGAAGACAAGAACTCAGAATTTCACAGTGGTTGTAACAATGTACTCAAGCACATGGAGGATTATGAAGATGGCCCAGGACTGGGCAATGCTTTGTTCCATTGTAGATGAGTTTGCCCCAAGTCAGAGCCAACTCAACAGGAACTAACAATACGAACATTAAAATATATATTTTGAAGTGAATATTTACAATAATTGAAGCAAAGTGAATTTAGTTATACATTTACCTATCATCATTTTATAAGATTTAATTATGTCACATTTGGTAAGTTATTTAATATCTCTGGATTCAGATTTATCAGTCATATAATGAGAATGTCCAACTCTATCATGAGTTTTAAAGACAAGAAGATGGAAAGAGAAGAACCATTACATATTAGAAAACAAAGACTCCTTTAAGAGAAAAAGAAAATATGATTTTAAAAATTATAACATGACGAGTAAATAAGTGGGTAAATACATTTCAGTGACTCTGAAAATATCAACTACATTTATTTTTATAAAACAGAAATGAATCTGAAATATTAACAGTATGATTTTCCCTCATTTCATATTTGAAAAACTAAAAGCATAAAGGTTGAGTGAATTTTCCCAAGGTCATATGTTGACAAATGGGAAACCTGGAGCTTGAAAGCAGCTCTCCTGACTTAAATCTATTAATTAGTTCATTTGATCCATTCCTATAGGTGGTTGGGTTGTTAAAATATATTAAAATTATCACAGTGTGCCACTAATTGCTATAATAAATATGATATTTTGTTTGAGACAAGCACAGTATATTGCAAAATTTAGAATGTATGTCATATTCTGCATTGTCAAACACCACTTTGAAATACAAAATGTACTCTCTGTTCCTGCTGAGAGTTGATGGAAACTATACGTGGAATTCAGAAGGAAGGTTGGACTATCAACTCCCGTAGTGATACTGACTCAGAAACCCAAGGAGGGGTTGCTATGGGTTGGATATGACTCCACGGCAGTGGTTATACATGGAATTAATAGATCAGGATTCATCATCCAAATTGGCTACAAAGTAAGAAGATAAATGAAATAAATGTCTTTAGGAATATTGAGTTTTGGAGGGAGTTTTTGGCAAGAGACTTTAAGCCAAGAGAGAAACCAACCGTAGGCTCAGTAGTTACTAACAGAAGAATTTGCTGCCTTCACATCACCAGTCAGAATCTCTCATAGAGGGTGGATATTCATTGTTTGTTCTTTTCACTCCTTCCTTCTCTCCAGTCTTGCCACTTAGTATAATGTCTAGATTTTCATTCTAGACCTCACCAGGAAGCATATGAAAATTCTCTGCCTGAAGCAAGGTTTGCTTAGTATTCAAGACAATTTTTATTATTGACTCTTTGAGTCTGTGTTAGACTGGGTTCTCTAGAGAAACACAAAAACAAGCAAAGTGTATATATATATATTTATAGAGAGAGAGAGAGAAATTTATCTTAGGAAAATGGCTCACAAGTGTATAGAAGCCGACAAGTCCAAGTCTCTGGAGGAGATGGGCTGGCGGCTGCTTTAGCTTCCGTAAGTGTAGGGGGCCAAGAGATTCAAGGCTGGCAGGCAGTACACTGGCTGTTGACTCCAACAAAAGATGAATCCAAGATCTCCAGGCCGAGCGGTGGGCTGCTCACTCATGGAAGTCTGTAGTCCGCACACCAGGGTTCCAATCCCTCAAAGAATGTGGCTCTTCCCAGGATGTCCCTGGATATCTTGGAAGCAGGCCACACCCCTAGGGAAACTCCCCTTGGGCAAACTGGCCACTCAGAACACAGTCATCTGATCCCATCATGGGAACAACCACACAGAACTGGGGTCCAGCCAAGTTGACACACAGCTCCAACTATCACAGAGTCTATTCTCCTGTCTGCTTTACCTTGACTTTGTCAACTCTTCAAACCTATCTTTCCTAATGGACACTGAAACTAACCTCTTGCCCTGCCTCCTGGTATCCATGTACATCTGTTTCTTCAGAGATTGTTTGGTTTCTGACTTTAATGTTGACTCATAGATTTGTTCTGAATAATTCCACTAGCCTGCCTTGACTCAGTTTCTCCAATCCAATTCCTTGCCTAAATCCACAGCTGGCTGCGTTCCATGATTCAGCAGAACATTATTGAACCTTTCTCTTTAAGGAAGTTGAGGACAAATATTTAAAATATTTTACAGTTTTTATTATACTGTTTTTGGGTGCCTTTGAGTTGTTTTCACCTCATAACAATCCCATGTTCCAGGTATTTCTCTCATGGATCTCCTTGTTGTTGTTGTTGTTGTTGTTGCTGTTATGTGCCATTGAGTCATCTCTGACTCATAGTGACCTTATGTATGACAGAACGAAACACCATCAGTCCTGTGCCAGCCTCACACTACCTACTATATCTGAGATGATTGCTACAGCCACTTTGTCAATCCATTTTGTTGAGGGTCTTCCCCTATTTTGTTGACCTTCCACTTTGCCAAGCATGACATCCTTCTCCAGAGAATAGTCCCTTCTGACCACATGACCAAAGTAGATGAGACAAAGTCTGGCCATTCTCGCTTCCAAGGAGCTTTCTGGCTGCACTTCCTCCAGGACAGATTTGTTAGTTCCTTTAGCAGTCCATGATACTTTTAGCATTTTTCACCAGCACAACTCAAAAGCATCAACTTTTCTTTTGTCTTCCTTATTCATTGTCCAGCTCTCACATGCCTATGAGGTTTTTTAAACCATATAGTGTCCCCTTGTTCTGTTGAAACAACAGCCTCCTGGTCTATGTACATGTTCCTCATGAGTACAATGAGTACACTCATGAGTGGAATCCCGACTCTTCTCAAAGTTATCCATAATTCGTTATGATTCACACAATCAAATGTCTTTGCATAGTCAATAAAACACAAGTAAATATTTTCCTGGTATTCTTTGCTTTGAGCCAAGATCCATCTTACATCAGCTATTATATCCCTCAGTTCATGTACCCTTCTGAATCCAGCTTGCATTTCTGGATGTTCTCTGTCAACCATTTTTGAATTATCTTCAGTAAGATTTTACTTGCATGTGATATCCATGATATTGTTCTATAATTTCTGCATTCTGTGGGATCACCTTTCTTTGGAATGGGTGCAAATATGGATCTTTTCCAGTCAATTGGCCAGGTAGCAGTCTTCCAAGTCCCTTGGCTGAGTGAGTGCCACCAGCACAGCATCCATTTGTTGAAACACTTCAATGGATATCCCATCAATTCCTGGAGCCTTGTTTTTTTCCAATTCCTTCAGTGAAGCTTCGACTTCTTCCTTCAATAGTATTGCTTCTTGATCATATGCCACCTCCTGAAATGGATGCTCATCTATCATTTCTTTTTGGTAGAGTGACTCTGTGTATTCCTTTCAACTTCTCTAGATGTTTCCTGCATCATTCAACATATTGCCCATGGAATCTTTCAATATTGCAATTCGAGACTTAAATTTTTTCCTCAGTTCTTTCAGCTTGAGAAGTGCATCTTCCCTTTTGGTTTTCTAACTCCAGGTCTTTGCACATGTCATTGTAATTGAGTTTGTCTTCTTGAGCTGTCCTTTGAAATCTTATGTTCAGTTCTTTTATCTTGTCATTTCTTCCATTTGCTTTAGCTACTCTCTGTTCAAGGGCAATATTCAGAGTCCCTTCTGACATCCATTTTGGTTCTTTTTTCATTTCCTATCCTTTTAAAGACCTCTTGCTTTCTTGATGGATGATGTTCCTGATACTATCCCACAATTCCTCTGGTGTTCACTGGTTTTCAATGCATCAAATCTCTTCTATAGATATTCTTTAGATCCCTCCTCTAAACTCAGGAGGGGTATAATTAAGGTCATATTTTGGCTCTTGTGGACTTCTTTTAATTGTCTTCAGCTTAAACTTGAACTTGCATATGAGCAGATTGTCTGTTCTACAATTGGTTCCTGGACTTGTTTTGGCTGAAGATATTGAGCTTCTCCATCACCTCTTGCCACATATGTAGTCAATCTGATTTCTGTGTATTCTGTCTGATGAAGTCCACATGTATAGCTGCTGTTTGTGTTGCAATGAATAAGATGTTGGTCTTGCAAAATTCTATCATGTGATCTCCAATGTTATGTCTATCAGCAAGCCTATATTTTCTAACTACCAGTAATTCTTCTTTGTTTCTAACTTTTTCATTTCAATCACCAGTGATAATTAACATATCTTGATTGCATGTTCAGTCAATTTCAGACTGCAGAAGTTGGTAAAAAACTTCAATTTCCTCATCTTTGCCTTTGGTGGGTGGGTGCATAAATTTGAATAATAGTAGTATTAACCGGTTGTCCTCGTAGGTTTACGGATATTTTCTTGTCACTGACAGTGTTGTACTTCAGGATAGATATTAATACATTCTTTGTGATGATGAATGCCATACCATTCTTCTTCATGTTGTCATTCCCAGTGTAGTAGTTAAGGTTGTTGTCAACGTGGTTGGGCCCAGTTGAGTGTCTGGGCACCTTGATGAGACTGACAATCAACTCCATGGTGGAATCTGCCACAAGCAGCTGAGCAACTGCTTTAGGGATGTGGTCTGCTTCCTGTGTATAAGGAGAAGCTTTGGGATTGGTCTCTAGCCTTTTGGCACACTTGAACCCTGCACCTAGCCAAGTCATTGTCCAACAACCTGCCAAGCCCTGACAATCTTAGAACTTCATCTGGACTTGAATTAGTGGCATGCCACATTGTTTGATAACAATGGGACTATGCATTTTTACTGTCAACCTTGGGCTTGTCAGCCTCAGCAGCCAGCAGCTCTGTGAGTGAGGAAAAGCCTCTACTTCAGTGGGCTAGGAGCAGGAGGTAGAGCTGAAGCTCAAAGTTGAGGGGCTTTCACCCAGCCCCTAGAGCCTGTCACTTTGAACTTGGACTCCAAAACTCCAAACTCCAAAACGGTGAGAATAAACTGTGATATATTCCTGTCAGAGTGGCACTAGGTAATCAAAACACCTGGCATAATAGATCATATGACTGTCTGATTCAAAATGAGCAAAACCAGTCAATTTCAGCTCTCTAATGCCTAGGATATTGCTCTTTATGCATTCCATTTCATTTCTGACAACTTCCAGTTTTCCTAGATTCATAATTCATACATTCCATGATCCTATTATAAATGGATGTTTGTAGCTGTTTGTTCTCATCTCATCTCATCAAATGGAGGTGATGACTTTACTCTATCAACATCATTATGGTCAGTTCTACTCCTAAGAGGTAGTTCTTCTCCAGTCATATTTCTGAGTGTGTTCTAACCTGACGGGATCATCTTCTGGCACTATATTGGACAATGTTTCAGGGATATTCATACAGTTTTCCAGTAATATATCACATGGTGTTTCACTGCTATTCATAAGGTTTTCACTGGCCAATTCTTTGAGAAGTGGATGGTCTCTTCCTTCTTCCATGTCTGTCTTAGTCTGGAAGCTCCACTGAAACATGTACACTATGGGTAACCTGCTGGTATTTGAAACACTGGTAGCATAGACTCACAGGAATACTTAAGCCATCAGAGTACAAAAAACTTACAGACAAGTTTGTCTCTCTTAGCTGTTCCAAACAACTCCACTCATTCTCTGGTCTCTTGCACCCTTCTCACTTACCCTGCCTGTCACCGGGGTGCTCCACACATGCAACCACCTGCCTTCCACTGATCCTGGGCTGGCTTACTGCAGCCTTGCCCCCAAGGTGCCTCTATATATGCACACACATGTCTTTCATTGGTCCCAGTTTGGCTTACTGTGGAGCCCCTTGGTGTGTTAGAATAACTAACCTTTCAATTAATGGCTGGTATTTTAACTGTTGCCCATTAGTACTCTTTATTTAACTATATATATTACTTAGTATATGTACATGCATGTGTGCTTATATTTTAATGATATGGTATAGTACCTAAGGCATTTGACTGTTAACCAGAAGGCTGGCAGTTCAAACCCACCAGCCACTCCTCGGAAGGAAGATTGGGCAATCTACTTCAACAGATTGCCTCAGAAACCCAAGGAGGGGCTGCTATGAGTAGAATTGACTTGACGGCAGTGAGTGTTTTTTTTTTTTTAAATAATCATTTTAAAATTGCCCAAACATTTAGCAGCTTGGTTTTTAAAATAGCCATCTATTGAGCACTTAAAAAGCTCAAGTGGTGCAATAGTTAAAGTATTTGGCTGCTAACCAAAAGGTCAGTGGTTTGAACCCACCAGCTGCTCCATGGAAGAAAAATGAGGTAGTCTGCTTCTGTAAAGATTTACAGCTTTGGAAAGCCAATAGGGATAGCTATGAGTCTGAATAGACTCAATGGCAGTAAATTTGATTTCATTTAGCTTTATTGAGCACTTATATTCCAGACAATGTTTTTACATTCTTTTAATCTTCAGAACAATATTACTTAGAGATATCATGATTCCAATATTTCAGATTTCCATTGAGGAGACTGAAGTTTGTTGTTGTTGTTGTTGTTAAGTGCCGTCGAGTCATTTCTGACTCATAGCAACCCCATGCACAGCAGAACAAAACACTGCCCAATCCCACGCCAGCCCCACAATCTCTGCTATACTTGAGCCCATCATTGCAGCCACCGTGTCAATCCATCTCGTTGAAGGCCTCCCCCTCTTTCGTTGACCCTCCACCCTACCAAGCATGACATCTTTCTCCAGGGAATGGTCCCTTCTTACAACATGACCAAAATAGGTGAGACGAAGTCTGGCCATTCTTGCTTCCAAGGAGCATTCTGGCTGCACTTTCTCCAGGATAGATCTGTTAGTTCTTTTAGCACTCCATGGTACTTTCAGGATTCTTTGCCAGCACCACAACTCAAAAGCATCAACTCTTCTTCGGTCTTCCTTATTCATTGTCCAGCTCTCACATGCATACGAGGCGATTGGAAATATCATGGCTTGTGTCAGGCACACCTTAGTCCTCAAGGAGATATCCTTGCTCCTCAGCACTTGATACAGTTCCTTCCCAGTTGACTTTCCCAATGCTACACGTCGTCTAATGTCCTGACTGCTGCTATGGATAGCAAAGACTGAAGTTTAGAGGAGTTAAATTATTTAGCTTAGGTCTCACAGTTATCAAGTCCTGGAAACAGGATTTTCATCCAGGTGCACTGGACTCCAAAGTTATATTGAGCTGCTATATAATAATGTGGTATCAAGCATGGAGATTGTGGTCTGACCTTACAGTACTTATTTGTAACCATGTATTGGGTCTAATTTGAGAGCACTAGTTATTAGTGCAATTTTGTAGCTACAGTGGATCACTGTGTCCATTTGCTTTATTATTAAGTGACTATTAAAACATACCATTGATAATGTTTATTAATGACTTGAAATGTACATTATTCTAAATTTCAAATTTTTAACTGGATGTGTTTATATTTAAATATGTAAGAACTGGACCCCAGTAGTTTTCTAGATATCATATTCTTTGATAGAACATTCCTCATTTCCTGATTTGTTTTTGCTCAATGATTTAAGTTGGGGCTTATAAGCCCTTTAAAGTATATGATACAAGCAATGAGAAACATTAATTTATGAGTGGATACACAGGTAGAGAGGCAAGATGATAAGGTTGGCTGGGTGAATTAGACTATATGCATGACCATATATAGTTTCTGCAGATGATATTTCTACGTG
>NW_006921668.1:10478675-10482777 GCF_000298275.1 Orycteropus afer afer
GAAAGAGGGGGAGGCCTTCAATGAGATGGATTGACATGGTGGCTGCAATGATGGGCTCAAGTATAGCAGGGATTGTGGGGCTGGCGTGGGATCGGGTTTCGTTCTGCTGTGCATGGGGTCGCTATGAGTCGGAAACGACTCGACGGCACTTAATAACAACAACAACATCCAGAGAAAAGAAGAGTGAAGATAATCAAAGACACTTGGAAACAATTATAATCATTTTACCACAGTCCACAAAGGACTAGTGGACCACATGAATCTCTGTCTTGACATACCTGAAACCAGAACTAGATGTTGCCTGGCTACTGCAGCCAAAAACTCTAAAATGGATCACAATAGGAGAAAAAAATGTAGAACAAATTTCAACATAACAAAATATACCATACTTACGGTCTGATAGAGATTGGTGGAGCCCCTGAGACTATGGCTCTTGGTCATACTTCAGGCTGGGAACTGAACCTACATCCTTGCTTCAACTTTCAGCTAAACAATAGACAGGCTTATAAGGTTAACAATAACACCGGGAAGGTATGCACTTCTTAGAACAACCAAATATAATGGGTCAAAATAGAAGCTTTTGTCCAAGAGTGTGGCTAAAATGGGAAGAATGGATAGAAAAGAAGGACAAATGGAAAGGGTAAACACAGAGAAGAAGTAAGAAGAATGCTGTTATATTATAGGAATTACAATTAATTACACAAAACAAAATGTATGCAAACTGTTGAAAGGAAAACAAATTTATTCTGTAAACTTCCACCCAAATTACAATAAAAAGTTAATTAATTAATAAATAAGATATATGATATCTGCATTTTTAAAATTGTTATTTTCAATTTAATTTTTTAATTTACTCTTCTGTAGTCACATTCATCAGAATCTCAAAGTAGTCTGAGTTCTAAAATAGGCTAAAAGCCAATAACTCGATCTCCAAAAATTTACTATTACTTGGAAGTAAATTATATCACTCTCTCCTTTAGGCATAACCAACCAGAAATAAAGTGACAAAAATATGATATCTAGCTCTCTTTTTCTTCTCCAAGAGCAATCATGGAATAAACTAATGTGATATTTGCCTTTTGAAATCTTTATGTGAGCATCTCCAATCCATCAATCCAGGAATAATTTAACTGAGAGAATGAAGTTCTTTTTTCTGTGTTCTCTGTTGCTAGAGCAGGATGTGTTCCATGTGCACAATTAATTAGGTCTTACAAGTATTTGCATCATCCTCAGTCTCAGTTAAATCTTAGAATGTACAATGGATATATCAGAATTTGATTGCCTGTAGATTCTAAAGAACAGAGAATTGCTCTACTTAAGAAAATTGGAGGACTTTTTTCTTTTTTTCCCTACACTAAGTAGGGAAGCAAAAGGAGACAATAGATTAGGATAGGTAGAGAGAGAGAGAAGATCATCTAATACAACTACAGATAGGCTAAAGGCCTTCTATAAATAGACTCAATTTTAACTCATTTGCTTTCTCAACTACAATGCAATAATAATGATAATTAATACTTACTGAGGAGCTCTGGTGGCATAGTGGATAAGGTGCTTCACTGCTAACCGGGTCAGCAGTTTAAACCCACCAACTGCTCTGTGGAAGAAAGATGGGACGATCTACTTCTGTGAAGATTTACAGCCTTGGAAACCCAATTGAGTTCTTCTTTTGTGCCCAATCAGAGTGCCAAGTACATGACATGGTTTATTTCATTTACTTCTTACAATAGCCCTTAAAATAGTGTTATCATTTTGTTTGTAATGTGACCAAGATCACACAAACAGTAAATAGCACAAGCAAAGTATGGATTCATATTATTATCTAGTTCTGTTCTTCATCTTCTTCTGCAAAGTCTTCTCATCTCATCTGCTCTCAATGACTGCTCTGTACACAACCAAGTAGTAGGAGTAGTGTGTGTGTGTACTTTTGCAGGCTACTTTTGTGTGTTGACTATCTGTGGTGGTTATGTTTGTGTGTCAACTTGGCTGGGCCTGGTTGAGTGGCTGGGTAGTTGGTGATAGTTATTCCCATGATGAGACTGGAAATCAACTCCATGGTGGGACCTACCACAAGCAGCTGAGTAGCTGCTTTCAGGATGTGGTCTGCTTCCTGTATATAAGAAACAGCTTTGGGAATGGTCTCTAGCTTATGGCACGCTTGAACCCTGCATGTAGCTGTGTTTTCAGCAGCTTGCAATGCTCTGGTGACCTTGGGATTTTCAATAGACTTAAATTAATGGCCTGCCATGTGGTTTGGTAACACCAGGCCTGTGCCTTTTTATTTGTCAACCCTGGGTTTGTCAGTCTCAGCAGCCAGCAGCTGTCCGAGTGAAGGAAAGCCTCTAGTTCCAGTGGGCTGGGAGTAGAAGGAGGAACTGAACCCCAAGGTTGAGGGGCTTTCACCCAGCCCCTGTTTTTGTTGTTGTTGTTGTTATGTGCCGTTGAGTCAGACTTGACTCATATCGACCCCTCCTTGGGTTTCCTAGGCAGTATCACTGCAGAAGTAGATTGCCCAACCTTCCTTCCAAGAGTTTTGAATTCAGACTTAAAGCCTCCAAACTGTAAGAGAATAAATTCCTGTTTCTTCAAGTCACCCTGTTTGTGATATATTCCAGTCAGAGTGGCAGTAGGTAACCAGAGCACTATCCTATTGTATTTATGATCAAGGAAAATAATTGCATGAATTACAGTGCAGAGATCAAGAATTACTTTGAAATTAAAAAAAAAAAAAAAAAAAAAAAGATTCAAAGCAGGGAGACATTTCCAGCCAGGAATCTGGAACCATGAGTGATCAGATAGTCAACTTTTTTTGAGTTCTCAGAAATCTTATTACGTGTTTTAGATTTTCCACAAGGCATGGGTTGAATAAAATTTATCTTAATATTAAGAGACAGTGTGACCTCAGCTGACATTTGAGTTATAGCTGGGATGGCACGGCTTGGTCTGTATAAACCCATGTTTATCTTTACAAATTATCCAGTTACTATTTTCCATATTTATTATCTGGGACTTTACATTAAAATTGCCTGGTTTACACTTTAAGGCATGACATCATTATGCTCTTATGTGTGGTGTATTATTTATCTCCAGTTTTTGGGATGGTGACTACATGTTCTATTTTGCCCAAGATGGTCCTGATTTATGCCTGTTGTCCTAGAATAATTAATAGAGTTCTGGTTTGAACAATGTATCACATGGTTACTCTATCTTTTGGCACTATATGTATTCTTTATTATCGCTGAAGGATTACTAACAGCAGTTCATGTATCACCCTTATTACTTCTAAGTTAATAATGATGTAATCCAATTATACAAAAGATATGAACTCATTACTCATAAAACAATTGCTCAGAAATATGGCTGCCATATAGCTATGATTCAATTAAAAATAGATGTGAGAGAATTTATCCCTTATGATTCTCTGGTAACAATGTAGTCTAATGAATACAGCATGAACAATGGAATCAGTGATGCATGAGTTCAAATCTCACCTTTAGTAATAATTAATCATGTGAATTTTACAACTTATTTTTGTATATCTATTCTTTCAACCTGTATTCATTTATAATTAAAATGAGAATATTCCAACTTAACAAACCTAATAAGGTTGTTGTAAATACCACATTACTACATAAGATGATAAACGTTATGCATAGCACAAAGCAGGAATAGAAGTCAGTAAATGGTCATTTTGTTGCTACTATTATTATTTCATTTCAAGAAATGCCCCTTAATACAAATAGAGTGATGAGAAAAGTTACATGTGGTTCAATCAGAAAATAAATTTCTGGATTTAACCAATTGCTTTTATTTGTTATTTTTTAAAGATATAACAATAATCATTTTCTTAATCTAAACATAAGCCACATCATTACAGTACATAATAAGAAGTGACAAGTTAGAAATTTTCATAACCAGAAGTAAACTTTTTGTAGTTATTCACAAATCACTACTCTACTCTCCCAATACAGCTTGATATCTATTTAAAAACACTTTTTTAAAAATACCTAATCTGGGAGGCGGGGCAAGATGGCGGACTAGGCAGAAGGATTGCACAGACCCTCTTCAACAAAGAAAAGGGAAACCAATTAACATAGACACAGAA
>NW_006921668.1:10484712-10504503 GCF_000298275.1 Orycteropus afer afer
AGGAGGTAACTATGGGGAGGAAGTGGGAGGGGAGCTGCTGCATTGTAAATTTTGGTCAATGACATGAGACAAAGTATATGTGAACTACTGTATGAAAAGTGAATTTACTCTGTAAATCTTCACCCAAATCCTAATAAAAAAAAAAAACCTAATCTGAGCTTAATCTGATCCCAAAATTCTGGAGGACTGTTTCTCTGCTTTGAAAGGCAGTTTATGAATTTTGAAAAAAAAAAAATATATACTCTCAATTTGAAAATTTTTATTTCTGTCTTGATTCTAAATTTTCCAAGATAAATTTTGGTTTCTATATTTCTGCTATTTTTTAAATAAACAATTATATTGAATTTTTTTTCTTCACAGCAAGACCACTCTGAAATGGAAACAGTATTAGAAAAAGAGAGCAATGACTCTGGGGTAGTTAAGTCTCTGTGTCAACTTGGCTGGGCCTGCTTTAGTGCCTGGGCAGCTGAACGTAGTTCTTCCCCATTGTGAGACTGGTAATTAAGTCCATGGTGGAATATATTGGAGCAGCTGAATACCTGCTTTAGGGATGTGGTCTGCTTCCAGTATATAAGAAGCAACTTTGGGAATGGTCTCAAACTTATGGCATTCTTGGACCCTGCTTGTAGCCAAATCATTGTTAAGCAGCCTGCCATGCTCTGTCAACCTTGGAACTTTCAGTAAGCTTCAATCAATGGCATGCCATGTTGTTTGGTATCTTTGGGACTGTGCCTTTTTACTTGTTGGTCTTGGGTTTGTCAGCCTCATCAGCCAGCAGCTGTCTGAGTGAAGAAAAGCCTCCAGCTTCAGTGGACTAGGAGAAGAGGCAGAGCTGAAGCCAAGTTTGAGGGGCTTTCACCAGCCTCTAGAGCCTGGCAGTTTGAACTCAGATTTAAAGCCTCCAAACTGGAGGAGAATAAACTCCTGTTTGTTAAAGCCATCCCACTGGTGGTATATTCCTCTTATAGCAGCACTAGGTAACCAAAACACACTCTCATTATGAAAAGGAATTGAGGGTCAAAGATGATTCATATCTTACACTGATGGAAGAGCAAAGTAAGAAAAGTGCTGTGGTTATGGGGGACTAGGATATCACCCCTCAATCAGAATGAAAAAAAATCAATATCTATTCAGGATAGCATTAATCTGAAGGCATTCAATGGCAGTCCATGCACCAGCAATTATTAGAGAAACCTTACCCTTGTCGAATAATGCTTTACATATAACATTACAATTTGTAAAACAATTCAAAATTCATTAAGCTTGTAAAATGTATCATGGTTTGATTCTTCTTACATGCAACTATGCCCATTTTTTAATTAACTTTTGCTGAGGATAAAATGGAAAGAGAGAGAGAAATTGATTTTAAGGAATTGGCCCACTCCATTCAATTGTGTGGACTGGTAAATTAGAAATCAGTAGGCCAGGCAAGGTAGGCTGGAAACTCCAGCTGGATATCCATGTGATAGCCTTGAGGTAGAATTTCTTCTTTCTAGGAAACCTCACTTTTTGCTCTTCAGGTCTTAAACTGATTGAATGAGGCCCACCCACATCATAGAGGTAGTTTCCTTTAGTTAGAGTCAACTGGTTGTGAATGTTAATCAAATCAACAAATTTCTTCAGAGCAACATTTAGTCTAGTGTTTCACCAAATAACTAGGCATAGAGCCTAATCAAGCTGACACATAAAATTAACCCTCACATTCTCTATGAAGAAGCTCTGAACATTTTGATGAAGATAAAATGAAAAGTTAACATGATCAGAACTCTGGGGACCTTATGTTTGGGTATATCTCAGTTCATTTATTGCAAAGTTCATTTTTTACCTAAAAAAACCTATGTAGAATATTATTTTCTATTAACAATTGGTTTCTTTCCAATTTTCATAGTTTTAAACTTCTTTAACAGTTAAAGCTATAATTATAAACTTGGATAAGGCTGTTTCCCTTCTTTTAAGAAAAATCATGACATATTTCTGGGGGCAGGTGTTATTTAGATTTCACATTCACTTTTCAACAAACTGGAATAGAACTGAGAGAAGGAAAGAGCAGCTGTAATGAAGAATATGCCCTCATATTTACCTCTAATTCTCTGTAAAGACAAGATATTAAATGACTTTTTATCTTCTAACAACTGGCAAACTTACTGAAATCAATGAAAATTTGGAATCATAGACAAATCTGTGAAAATGCATAAGGATGATGCTGATATTAATAGTACAAGCAATCCCTGACCTACCATGGAAATCCATTCCAATGACTCTGTTGTAAGTTGGTTCTGATGTATGTTGAATAACTCATTTTATTTTATTTATTTTTCATTATTATTTCCTTTTCTTATCATTATATTTATAGAACCTTTCTTTATTTGTCTTTCAGGGTTGGAAACATTACATATAAATTTACAAATGTATAATAAAGTCATAAAAAATACAGAAATCATGTAAGTTTACTCTGATGATGAAGAGTTGGATGGCTGACATTTTTCAGTTGCAATAAATTCATTTGTGGAAGATTCTGGATCACCTGGATTATCCCTGGAAATAGGGATGACATTTCTACTCAGAACATTAGTGAGAGTGGTCTGTATGGTCCTATTTTTTTTTTTCTTCATTTGTTTGGTGGAAACATTTCACTGCTTTATGAATCTGTTTATCAACTTTAGCAAAGTGATCAGCATTTAGGTCCATGTTTTCAAGCATCTGAAGCTTTGATTAGTTTAGAAAACTAAATCTATACGGCAGTGTTTCAAACAGTAAATCACAAAATTGAACATTTTTGAGTGAATATCTCAGAATGATAAGTTCAGAAAATTACATCCTGCAACACTATCCAAAAAAAACAACTTCACTGCCATTGAATCAGATCCAACTCATAACTGCTCTTCTTTGGGTTTCTGAGGTGGTATCTGTATGAAAGTAGATTGCTCAATCTTCCTTCTGAAGAGTGGCTGGTAGGTTTGAACTTCCAGCCTTCTGGTTAGCAGTCGAATTCCTTCGGCACTATGCCACTAGAATTCCCAACACAGTATATTGTTGTTGTTGTTATGGGCCGCCGAGTCGGCCCCGACTCATAGCGACCCCTCCTTGGGTTTCCGAGGCAGTATCACTATGGAAGTAGGATTGCCCAACCTTCCTTCCGAGGAGTGGCTATAGTACATATTATTAATAGTAAGATATATCAAGAGGAAAAAAAAAAAAAAAAAAGGACAGTCATCAGTGTGGTTGGTCGTAACTCAAATATGTTGAAAATTGGTTACTACTGTAATGTTACCAAAACCTAATTTAGTACTGTTTTCCAAAAATACTATACACTCCTTTCGTTCTTTTATTTAATTCAGTAATTTAATGTTCATAATATCCCTAAAAGAAGTACACAGAGAGGATGAATTAAATTTCCATTATCAAATAGCCAATAAATGAAAGACTAAACGTCAAATGAGGGAAAGTCTCCACTGCCCCAGTCTATAAAAAAGAAGCAGGAAGACTCAATGGATGGCTGGAACAAGTAACAGGGGAGGCCAGGCAGGGTGCAAGACCTGGTGAGCAGAGCAGATTGAAACAGTTAATGAAGACAAACTCTGTCTTCAGTTTGTTGTACTGTGGTGGCTTGTGTGTTGCTGTGAGGCTGGAGGCTACACCACTGGTGTTTCCAATGCCAACAGGGTTACCCATGGTGGACGGGTTTCAGCAGAACTTCTAGATTGAGACTCAGAAGAAGGAAGAGACCATCCACTTCTCAAAGAATTGGCCAGTGAAAACCTTTTGAATAGCCATGAAACATGGTCTGATATATTACTGGAAAACTTTATGAATAATCCTGAAACATTGTCTGATATAGTGCTAAGGGATGATTCCTCAGGCAGGAAGTCACTCAAAATATGACTGGAAAAGAGCTGCCTTCTTCAACCAGAGCTGACCTTTATGATGTGGATAGAGTAAAGTTCAGGACCTCCATTGGCTAATGTGGCATGACTCAAAATAAGAAGAAACAGCTGCAAACATCCGTTAGTAATAAGAACATGGAATGTATTAAGTATGCATCTAGGAAAATTAGAAGTTTTCAAAAGTGAAATGGAATGCATAAAGATCAATGTTCTAGAAATGAACCATTTTTACTCATTTTAAATCAGAAAACCATATGATCTACTATGCCAGGAATTACAAACTGAAGAAGAATGGCATGCCATTCATCATCACAAAGAATGCTTCAAGATCTTTCCTGAAGAATAGTGCTGTCAGTGATAGCAAAATATCCATAAACCTAAAGGAATGTCAGTTAAAGTACTATTATTCAAATTTACTCAACCACTGAGGTGTGGTGTAAATTACATAGTGTGTAATAAGTCATAAGTAATAAATAAATAAATAAATAAAGTCATAAGTGTTTGTAAACTCTGTGGTGGAATTTGTCGTTAGCAACTGAGTAGCTGCTGGTTGTTAAAGTTATCCACCTGGGGTATTTCTGTTGGGAGCAGCACAAAGTAATTTTCTGGGAAGTTCACTCTTTCTCAGGTGTGTAGAATTCTGATGTTGGGATTGGTTAGTGGTCCCTTTGCCAGGCTCAAAAAGAGCGCTTCTAGAGGCAGAAGAAGTCTCTATGACTGATGGCTGAGAGACATGTACTCCTGAGAGACACATGCTGCTGAGAGAGAGACAGCAAGAGACATGCATTGCTGGGAGAGAGACACTGAGAGACACACATTGCTGGGAGAGAGACTGTTGGCAGAGAGATGGTGGGCTGAGAGAGATTGAGAGAGACTGTTGGCTTAGAGATGGTACATGGAGAGAGACTGAGCATTGTTCCTGAACTTGAACTGTAGCCTGATGCTTCTCTTAATAGACCCCATAATCTGTGAGTTCTGTGTGGCCACTGCAGTGAATTATTGAACTCAGAAGAGAGGTGATGGGTGCTGCCAGAAGAATGATTGGTGTCAGGGTTGATGAAAGGGCTGGATGGAGGCATCATGTATGGCCTCACAAGAATAGGCCTTGGGCTATTGATGGTGATTCTGTCCTCCTCTTATGGAGTTAGAGGAGATCAGAAGATGTAGGTCCCCTGCATCTTTGGCAACCACCAAAGCTAAATAAGAAGAAATTGAAGATTTTTACCAACGTCTGCAGTCTGAAGTGAGGGCAATGATTGGGAAAAAATGGGAACCTGAAACCTGGAATCGGGACATATACTCAGATAGTCAGGAAATCAGGATATGGAGCCTGTATATTCTGTTGAATCCCTCTCATCTGAAGGGATTTCTATAAAACTATTATCCCTTCCACCTCAATTTGATGGGATTAACCCAACTGTTCCTGCTAGGTCATTGTCTGAGGTAGAGACCATGGAAGACATTGCTGAATGTTGTCAGGAATGTCCCCAACCACTCGTCGTTGCTGTTAGACCTATAATTAAAGTTAAGTCCATGTGAGCCCCAAAAGGTGAAATAGAAAGTGTGACTGAGGAGGTGGTATGCTATACCCAAAAAGACTTACTTGATTTTGCTAACATGTACAGACAGAAACCTGGAGAATGTATGGGAATGGCCACTGAGGGTGTGGGATAATGGTGCAAGGAATGTAACATTGGATCAATCTGAATTTTTTGATTTAGACCCACTAAGTATGGACTCTTCATTCAATGTTTCAGCTCAAGAGGTTGGGAAAGGATCTGTTTATTTGGTTGGCTTACTGAAGCATGGATTATGTGGTGGCCTACATTAAGTCATGCTGAAGTACCAGACCTGCCTTGGTATAATGTAGAAGAAGGTATCCAGAGGCTTAGGGAAATTGGGTCTGTTAGAATGGATTTATCAGATTAGACTGCTTTTGCAAGAAATGGAGAGTCCAGAGAACACACATTTCACCAGTACAGTGAGGAATAAATTTGTGAAGGGAGTCCCAGCATCCTTGAAGACTGCTGTGATTTCTATTTTATGTAACCTGGATTTGACAGTAGGAACTGCCCTAATTGAACCAAGACACTTAACTATGATGGGGCTGATTGGACCCTGTAGTATTAGGGGCCAAGTGGCAGCAGTTAATCTACAAAGGCAAGGTGGACAAGGTTACTATAATGGACAGTAGAGTCAGAAGAGTAATCAGAATACTCTGACTTGTGTGGAATTATGGCATTGGCTACTTGTGCTTGGTGTTCCTAGTAGTGAAATACATGCCAAACCTACTAAATATTTACTTGATCTGTATAGTCAGATGAATCCTAGGTCATGTAACAGCAGCCTAAATTGGATTATGAGAATAGAGTCATGGCCTCTCAATCAATTACCAGACTTGAGTCAGTTTACAGACCTACAACCCCTTGAATGAAGGGGAGGCTGGATCGCCTTGAGGAAGGACTCCATTACATTGCCCAAAATTTATAATGTCAATCTTTCTTCCAGCCTTCCCCAAAGGGATCTGAGGCCTTTTATGTGAGTGACTGTTCATTGGGGAAAAGGAAATAATCAGACTTTTTAGGGATTACTGGACACTGGCTCTGAACTGATACCAATTCCCAGAGACCCAAAGCATCATTGAGGCCCACCAGTCAGAGTAGGGGCATATGGAGGTCAAGTTATTGATGGAGTCTTAGCTAAGGTGAGTCAAACAGTGGATCCAGTGGGTTCACAGACCCATCCTGTAGTGATTTCCCCAGTTCCAGAATGCATAATTGGAATATATGTGCTGAGCAATTGGCAGAATTCCCGCATTGGGTCCCTGACATGTGGAGTAAGGGTAATTATGGTAGAAAAAGCCAAGTGGAAGCCAATAGAACGGTCTCTACCTAGAAAAATAGTAAACCAAAAGCAATGCTGCATCCCTGGAGGATCCATCAAGGGCTTGGAGGATACAGAGGTGGTGATTCCTACCGCATACCCACTTAATTAGCCTTTTTGGCCTTTGCAAAAACAGATGGATCTTGGATAATGACAGTAGATTATCATAAACTTAATCAGGTGGTGACTCCAATTGCAGCTGCTGTTCCTGATGTGGTTTCATTGGTTGAGCAAATTAGTATATCTCTTGGTTCTTGGTATGCAGCTATTGATCTGGCCAATGTCTTTTTCTCGATACCAATTTCAAAGCACCATTAGAAGCATTTTGCCTTCAGCTGGCAAGGCCAACAATATACTTATACAATATACTTTCACAGTGCTTCCTCAGGGGTATATCAACTCCCAAGCACTATGTCATAATTTAGTCCATAGGGATCTTGATTGCCTTTCCCTTCCACAAGACATCACACTGGTCCATTATAATGATGACATTATGTTGTATGTACCTAGTAAAGAAGATGTATCGATGACTCTAGACTTATTGGTGAGACATCTGCATGCTAGAGGTTGGAAAATTAACCCAACAAAAATTCAGGCATTGTCTACCTCAGTGAAATTTCTCGGGGTCCTATGGTATGGGTCATGTTGAGATATTCCTACTAAAGTGAAAGATAAGCTATTGTATCTGGTTTACCCCACAACTGAAAAGGAGGCACAACATCTGGTGGGCCTTTTTGGATTTTGGAGGCAACATGTCCGTCATTTGGGTGTGTTGTTGTGGCCTATTTATCAAGTGACTCAGAAAGCTGCTAGTTTTGAATTGGGTCAAGAATAACAAAAGGCTCTGCAACACGTTCAGGCTGCTGTGCGGTCTGCACTGCCACTTGGGCCATATGATCCATTTGATTCAACAGTGCATGAAGTGTCTGTGGCAGATAGAGATGCTGCTTGGAGTCTTTGGCAGGTCCCTATTGGTGAACCACAAAGCAGACCCTTGGGATTTTGGAGCAAAGCCCTGCCATCCTCTGCAGATAATTACTTTCCTTTTGAGAAACAGCTTTTGGCTTGTTACTTGTTATTAGGCTTTAGTAGAGACTGCACACCTTTAGTAGAGACTTGGGCCACCAAGTCACCATGAGGCCTGAGTTGCCCATCATAACATGGGTGTTGTCTGACCCACAGAGTCATAAAGTTTGATGTACATAACAGCATGCCATCATTAAATGGAATTGGTATATCAGAGATTGAGCTCAAGCAGGATCTGAAGGTACATGTCAGTTGCATGAGGAAGTGGCTCAAATGCCTATGGTCTTCACTCCAGTCACATTACCTTTCCTCTCCCAGTCTGCACCTAAGTCCTCATAGGGAGTTCCTTATGATCAGTTGACTGAGGAAGAGAAAACTCATGCCTGGTTTATAGATAGTTCTGCATGCCATGAAGGGACCACTCAAAAATGGATAGCAGTGTCACTGCAGCCCCTGTCTGGGACTTCCTTGAAGGACAATAGTGAAGGGAAATCCTCTCTCTGGGCAGAACTTCGAGCTGTGCATATGGTTGTTCACTTTGCATGGAAAAAAAATGGCCATATGTGTGATTGTATATGGATTCATGGACTGTGGTTAATGGCTTGGCCAGATGGTCTGGGACTTGGAAGGAACATGACTGGAAAATTGGTGACAAGGATGTATGGGGAAGAGGTATGTGGATAGATGTCTCTGAATGGGCCTAAGGAGTAAAGATATTTATGTCTTACATGAATGTCCACCAAAAGGTGACCTCAGTAGAGGAGGACTTTAACAATAGGTGGATAGGATGACATGTTCAGTGGAAACCAGCCATCTTTTCCCCCCAACTACTCTTTTCATTGCTCAATGGGCTCATGAACAAAGTGGCCATGGTAGCAGTGATGGAGATTATTCATGGACTCAATGACATGGAACTCTGCTTACCAAGGTTGATTTGGCTACTGTCACTGCTGAGTGCCCAATCTGTCAGCAGAAGAGACCAATATTGAGTCCATGATATGGAGCCATTACCCAGGGTGATTGGCCACCTGCAAGCTTGTGGCAGGTTGATTACATTCGACCACTTTCATCATGGAAAGGACAGCATTTTGTTCTTACTGGAATAGATACATATTCTGGATATGGATTTGCCTTCCCTGCATGCAATGCTTCTGCTGAAACTACCATTCATGGACTTACAGAATGCCTTATCCACCATCATAGTATCCCACACAGCATTGCTTCAGATCAAAGGACTCACTTCACAGCAAATGAAGTGCAGCAATGGGCCCATACTCATGGAATTCATTGGCCTTACCATGTTCCCCACCATCCAGAAGTAGCTGGCTTAACAGAACGATGGAATGGCCTACTAAAAACACAATTATGGCACCAGCTAAGTGGCAATACCTTGAAAGATTGGGGCAATGTTCTCCAGGAGGCTGTATTTGCTCTAAACCAGAGTCCATTATATGGTGCTCTTTCTCCAATAGCCAGGGTTCATGGGTCCAGGAACCAAGAGGTGGAAACGGGAGTGGTACCACTCACTCTTACCCCTAGTGACCCACTCAAAAAGTTTTTGCTTCCTGTCCCTGCTACCCTATGCTCTGCAGGTCTGGAGATCTTAATCCCAAAGGGAAAAACACTCCCACCTGGAGACACAATACTGATTGCATTGAACTGGAAGTTAAGAATGCCACCCAGCCATCTTGGCTTCCTCATGCCTCTGGATCAACAGACAAAGAAGGGCATTACTATACTATCTGGTATGATATATCCTGATTACCAAGGGGAAATTAGATTGACATTACATAATGGAGGTAAAGAAGAATATGTCTGGAATACAGGAGATTCTTTAGGACGTCTGTTAGTACTATCATGCTCTGTGATTAAAATCAATGGAGAATTACAGCAACCCAATTCTGATATGACTACTAATGGCCAAGACACTTTAAGAATGAAGGTTTGGGTCACCCCACCATGGAAAGAACCATGACCAGCTGATGTGCTTGCTGAGGGCAAGGGATATACAGAATGGGTGGTGGAAGAAGGTAGTTCTGAATATCATCTACGACCATGTGACCAGTTGCAGATACGAGGACAGTGATTGTTGTATTTCTTCATTGTATATGTGCATCAAATATTTTTGTTTCCTTCTATTATGACCTATGAAATATAAATAAGGTCAATGTGTTTCGGTTGTATGTGTGTTAGTGTATCATGTTAGGTGCAGATATGAATTTACAATTGTCCTTATTTAGAGATTGTTGCTGTTGTTGTTATGTGCTGTCGAGTTGGACCTGACTCATAGTGACCCCTCCTTGGGTTTCCGAGGCAGTATCACTGCAGAAGTAGATTGCCCCATTTTCCTTCAGATGTACACAACTGCCAAGTTGACAAAGGGTGGACTGTGATAGTTGGAGCTGTGTGTCACCTTGGCTGAAACACAATTCTGTGTGGTTTAAACAATTTTGATGTGGGCTGTTCCCATGATGGATTCAGATGTATATGTTCTGAGCAGCCAATCAGTTGAAAGGGAGTTTCCCTAAGGTTATGGCCTGCTTCCAATATGTTTATGGACATCCTGGGAAAAGAGATACTCTTCTATAGATCAGGATCCTGTTGTGCTGCCTACAACTGTCCATGAGCAAACAATCCACCATTTGGCCTGGATATCTTGGATTTGCCATTCACTGGAGTCAACAGCTGGTATACTGTCTGCCAACCTTGAGCTTGTTGGCCCCTGCAGCTGTGTGAGTCAGCAAAAGCCTCCAGCTTGATGTTTGATTCAAGAATTTGGGACTTGCTAGCTTCAATAAGTGTGTGAGCCATTTTTCTAAGATAAATTTCTTTTTCTCTTTCTCTTTCTCTATATATAAGCTTTACTGGTTTTGCTTCTCTGGAGAACCCAACCTTACACAAAGACTAAGATACGCCCAACCCTGGTGGCATAGTGCTTAAGGCATTTGACTGTTAACCAGAAGGCTGGAGGTTCAAACCCACCAGGCATACCTTGGAAGGAATTTTGGGCAATTTACTTCCATAGTGATACCACTTCGAAAACCCAAGGAAGGGATGCTATGAGTCAGATCTGACTCAATGGCAATGACTTTGGTTTGGTTTGATTTTTAACCCAAGCCATGATATGTTCAATCCCCTCTCATGCATGTGAGAGCTGGATAATAAATAAGGAAGACCAAAGAAGAATTGATGCTTTTGAGTTGTGGTGCTGGTGAAGAATGCTGATAGTACTATGGACTGCTAAAAGAACTAACAGATCTGTCCTGGAGGAAGTGAAGCCAAAATGCTCCTTGGAAGCAAGAATGGCCAGACTTCATCTCACCTACTGTGATCATGTTGTAAGAATGGACCATTTCCTGGAGAAGGAAATCATGTTTGGTAAAGTGGAGGGTCGATTCAAAAAAGGGAAGGCCCTCAATGACATGGATTGATACATGGCTGCAAAGATGGGCTCAGGTATACCAAGGATTGTGAGGCTGGTACAAGACCAGGCTTTGTTTCATTCTGCTGTGTATATGGTTGCTGAGTCGGTGACAACTCAGTGGCACCTAATAACAACAACAACAAACAAAAGAAAGAACAATTTTATAGCTATTCAGTTTTAGGTGATTGCCATCTGACTGTTTAAAATAAAAACCAAAGTTTAATAGAGTGATTATGGGGAAAACTTATTTCACGTGCATTTATAAAGCACTTACTAAGTGTACGTACTATTCTAAGGTACGTTATAAACATTAAGTCACTTAAATTAATTACAAATGTATAAATAGGTGCTATTATCATCATCATGTTACTTATAATTCTAGCTGTTATTAATGTGTATATCAATGTGATGTGACGAGAAAATTCATACTTGTTTTCACTTGGCTTCTTGGTTTAGTATGAATGATCTCAGCATATTTAATTAGAATTATTCTTTATGAGGATTTCACAGAGGGATTATCTATGCTACAGTGGATTGTTAGACCTCATCCTGAGTCGTATAACTCCAGTTTAGCCAATAATCTTCATGCATCTTTGGGTAGAAATTATATGCATGAAAATAATTCTAGAACATTGTTTCTTGAGACAAAGCCTTTGGATGTTTGGATAGTGAGTAACAAAAATTTCAAAAATCAGTTTACAGAAAAAGCCATGACCAAAACTAAAGTTGTGTTCTTAAGAAACAGATACAGGAGATCATACTTGGCTTGTATGCACAAACCAAGTTATCCAAATCTTGTCCTTTACTTGCCTTATTTCCTTTATATTTGAGATTCCCCACATTGTGATTCCTCCTTATTTATGTGTAGTTTGTGTGTGTATCTATGCATACACAAACACACACATACATACACACACATATATTGTTCTTATTGTTTTCAGTTACTCTTGAGTTGATTTGGACTCATATTGACCCCATATGTGCTGAGCAGAAATGCTCCATAAGGCTTTCAGTGCTCTAGCATTTCAGAAACAGATTGCCAATCTGTTTTCTGAGGCACCTCTGCTTGGATTTTAACTATCAAGCTTTCAAGTAGTAGTAGAGCACTTACCCATTTGTACCACACAAAAACTCCTTACATATTTAAATACACAGAAAGAGTACATTGCTTAGCATCTCTTTCCATGAAGTTGGGCCATAAGACTAGTTCTGGCCAATACACTTTAAATGGAATTAACATCTATCACTTCTACATCAAACATTGTTGTTGTTGTTATGTGCCATCGAGTCAGACCCAACTCATAGCGACCTCTCCTTGGGTTTCCGAGGCAATATCACATCAAACATTGGAGAGCAAATTAGTGTTTTCCATGCATTCTTGTACCCTGCTGCAGTGACGTTGAAGCCACTTGTTACAAATAGCATAGTTAAAAATGCAAGTGGTCTAGATCTCTGAATCATGACTTGGATGGTGAATCAATACGGTGTGAGTGAGAAATATGATTTTATATGTTAAGCAGTAGAAGCTTGGGGCTAATTGGTTATTGTGGCATAACTTTACCAGTCCGAGACTCACCAGAAAACAGAAAGTATTTCAGATTGCACAAGCAGAGTGAATTTAATGCAGTTAGTCACCAGTTTCTGGTTACACAGATGATGCAAGAACAGAGCAAGCAAACAAGGGATTGTAAAGCAACACAGATTGACTATAATAAGGAGCTGCTCTCCTTGGAATAGGAGGATAATGGGAGCAGTTGATGTTAATGGACAAGTCAAGGCCACAAAATGAGTTCTAGAACATAGGGGCCTGTCTCATGGAACCTGGCAGGGGTCATCTGGTTTGTAGCTGATGGGAGATGTAACTTAAAAGAAAGGAGATGGGATATCTACAGGTCTCCCTTTCTTTCTTTCCCCTTTCTTTGTCTTCACACAGTTTCCTCCTTCCTAGAGTCTAGAGGAAAAGGTTGATGGAAAATACAGTTAGTGAAAATAGAACAAAGTAGGGCAGAGGTAGTATGGATTTTAAAGCAAATTGGCTGTTATTGGGCATCATACTCTAAACTCCATGGGAGAGAGAACAAAGCAAGTTCGTATTCTTCCTTAACCTTACCCCTTCTCTTTGTCAAAATGAAAGCTCCAGTGCCAGTTGTTGTTGTTATGTGCCTTGGAGTCAGACCTGACTCATAGCGACCCCTCCTTGGGTTTCTGAGGTGGTATCCCTATGAAAGTAGATTGCCCAACCTTCCTTCTGAGGAGTAGCTGGCGGGTTTGAACCACCAGCCTTCTGGTTAGCAGTCAAGTGCCTTAGGCACCACGCTACCAGAGCTCCCCCAGTGCCAGGACTATGGTCCAATAAACTCTCTTTTCTCTTGATTGACAGATGCCTGGAGCAGAAGGAAAAATAGTATTGCTGGATTGAGAAGGAGTTGGGGAATCATGTATTAAGCTCTTCCCAGAGGCCAATATAGGAGCTCTGGTAGCATAGTGTATAAGGCACTTGACTGCTAACCAGAAGGCTGGCGGTTCAAACCCAGCAGCCACTCTCCTTGGAAGGAAGGTTGGGCAATCTACTTCCAGAGTGATACTGCTTCAGAAACCCGGGGAGGGGTTGCTATGAGTCAGGTCCGACTCAACGGCACATAACAACAACAACAACAAAGGCCAATATCCTCTCCAGCTTTTGTTCTCCCTTTTAATCCAGTAGGTTTAATTGCTATGTCTATTTTGGTCATGTTGTCAGAAGGGACTAGTCCCTGGAGAAGGATATCATGCTATGTAAAGTGGAGGGTAAAAATAAAAAGAGGAGTCCCTCGATGGCATGGATTGTCACAGTGGCTGCAACAATGGGGTCAAGCATAGCAAGGATTGTGAGAATGGCTCAGGACCAGGCAGTGTTTCATTCTATTGTATCTATGGTTGCTATGAGTCACCCAATGGCACCTAACAACAACAACAAAGAATTAGATGAAAATTATGATTCACTAAGACAATTCTCTCCTTCCATGCAGGAGACCCAGGTTCTGTCCCTGTACAATGTCCTTCAAATGCAGCCACCATCTGCCAGTGATGGCATATTTGTTGCTATGATGCTGAATTTCAGTGGAGCTTCAGACCAAGAAGAACTAGGAAGAAAAACCTGGTGACCTATTTCTAAAAACAATCAGCCAATGAAAACCCTGTAAGTCACAACAGTCTGATCCAGTCATGTATAGGTTTGCCATGAGTAGGGGCAACTAACAACAGCAACAGTTAATCAGGAATATTGATATTACCCTTGTAGAAGATTATCAGAGAATCAGAAAACTAGGCTATGGAAGGACTGCAACTGCTTCTTAGTGGGAGAGATTTCATTGCTTATCACCCAGTTTTATTCAGATTGATGTTGGACCCAGTTAAAGGCACAATTTCCAGACTGGTTAGCAACAAATTGATACTGTGTGGCTAGATTTTAACCTAGAGAATGAAGGTAAGTCATTAAAGGGAACTGACTAGCTGGAAGGTGGGCATTTCTATTCTACCTTTTTTGTAATTTAGAATACTGAATTGACGCTTGCCAATCCAGTGGCCATGATGAAACATGAGGTGAATCTCAAGGACAGATGTCATGTAGTCAGATGGCAGATCAGAAAAAAAAAAAAAAAAAAGAAATTTGGATGACTGGTGAACAGGAAACCACCTAATATGCCTAAGACTATTTTCCTCTGGAACACTTTAATGTGAGCAATAAATAGTATTGTTAAACTACTATTACTTTCTGTTTTATTTTTTGCACACAAGCCAACATAAAAACTTATTTTTTTTTTTCATTTTGCAACACCTTCTATTTGACTATCTGAGTCTAAGAAGCAGCAACATATTATCGGTGATGAGTTTTTTCATTCAATGTGGCTGAACCCACACCTTATGTGTCTGAAACTGCCACCAGGCTCAGGGATTATCACCTGTATTATATGCATCTCACATAGAAAAGAATACAACATGGTTAGCTTTAGATATTCTGTGCTCAAGTCATGCATATTAACATGAGTTTTCCTCTCCACATGTCTCTCCCTGAAACTGTCCCCTGTATGCATTCAGAGACGAGGGTTTATCCGATGGACTGACCAGTGCTGAACTGTGTGCTTCAATGATGTTTAAATTAGGCCACAGGAATTCTCCAATCTAGTCCCATCACAAATCCATTGTTGATCCTGGATTCAAGCTACAGCTAGAAAAGGAGAGAAAACAGAGTTCAAAGCAAGGTGAGGAGCCTCATGGCCAAAAGCTCCCCTGTGCAGAGGACTACGTATAGCTTGCCCCAGCTCATATGGAAGTTCACTGCCTTTGCCATTTAGAGTTCCCGAGGGAGCCTGTCTGGAAGGAGAAATAAATCCTGATCCCCTCTAACACCAGATCCTGCTTGCAACATGTGGGATATTACTCAGCAGGCACAGCTGCACTTACAATTTTATGTAAACATCCGAAGACTTCTCTAAAGCATGAACCTCAATCTTTCTTTTGGAGCACTTTCCTCTTAATTTCATGTTCTCTGCATGTACACTGACCTGCAGAAACTGGCTAAATATAAATCATGTTAAAGGATGAAGGGAGGTGGTATTTGGGACAGGACCAAAGATCTCAACCACTGCAATCCTTCCCTCAATCCACGCTGCCCCAAATGCAATGTGCCTGAGAGATATGTGCAGACAGAGCAAGGCCAGGCTAAGGAAGTTTTCATTACTGGGTGACTCTTGCCCTGAATCCCAATGTAACATCACCTCCCCAGGCACTCCTCCAAAGGAGTAAGCCTCAGACATGTCTCTCTTGCCAAAAGTGTGTGAGCAAATCCCACCACCACTAACTTGGATTTTAAGTACTAAAAACTGTACACCCATTAGAACTAAGGCCAAACAATGTGTTCTACTTTGGAAAATGACATTTGTTAGTGGTAAAAAAGATGAATGAAGAGAAGAAAGGAAGCGTCCCATTGGTTGATGTATATGCATCAAATAGAATAGGAGCTTTAGTTTCCTATAAGATGCCAAAGCTTAGATTTTTTTCCATATTATTTCTGTCCCCCTACTATGTTGGCATAGTGTCTAGGCATTTGACTGCTAACCAGAAGTTTGGCTGTTCAAACCCATCAACCACTCCACAGAAGGAAGACTGAGCAATCTACTTTCACAGAGATTTACCACCTCAGAAACCGAAAGGGGGGTTGTTATGAGTCAGAATCTACTCAATGGCAGTGAATTTATTTATTTATTTATTTATTTATTTATTGACTTTAAAGGTTTTGTGAACACACAATCCAGAATCTGGTCTTGGTAATCAAAATCACTGTGAAGAGCCCTCATAAATATGGAACTGTAGCTCTTGGATAACATCAACTGATTTGTGGACATTTACCCTGCATTACTTAGTTATTTCTCTCATTCCCATAAGAATAATATTACCTTTGTTAACTAGTCTGTACTCTTTTGGGATTGTCTATTCTTTTGGACAGAAGAATTATCCATATGTCATTTATTAACTGACCTTGTTCAATATAACCCAGAAGATTGGTTTGCTGCCCTTAGTGGTCCACCTTTTCGAGACATTCTCAATATTTAGACTTCTTATTGGACCACAAATTCAACTTCCTTTATTTATTACAGTTTATTTCTATCCACTCTGTAGTAAGCTTATGATCCATACACAGAGCATAACTATGTGTATTGCTTCTCTCAGGCCTTCAACCTTAGAGTGAGCAGGGCACTCATCCATATTTAATAGAATGTTGTTAGTGGGATGTTGCTTATACATAGTGAAAGAGTGATTCATAAATGTGTGACTGAAGATTTCCAGTGAATTGAAACCAAAACTTCTATCTTGCAGATGTAGTAGGTCTCATTATTTATGATTTTGAAGCTGTTGTAATTGAAGGATGTCTGGCATACACAGTTTTCTGAGTAAAATACTCTCTCCAGGCTAAGTATGCAGACTTCTACACAGTTCAAATTGCTTCCTTAGTTACAAGCACAATGCAATGGAATAAACAAAGTATATTTTGAGCCCTGAAGACTTGCTTTTCCCTCTAGACCTTCTACTTGCCAGGGATGCTTGCTACACTCTCCTTTTTGTCTGAGTTCTGCCTCCAACTGTGCCTACAAATAGTCTCACTAGGGTCAAAACCTTCCTTTCACTGCATAGAAAAGAAGATAACCCTAAATTTGCAGTATAAAGCCAGCACAAGCCCTATTATTCACTTTATGGCAAACAATATAGAAATACACTGACTCTTGGGATTAGACAAGTATCCTCCCACTCCAAAACCTGATTCATAGACCACAGACTCTCCTTAACTCACTAGAAACTCTGGATTTACAATATTAAGGTAAATTATTAGTTTTCAATCTTTCCATTCCCCAGATACTCCTATAAGGATTTCAGACTTCATCACCTTAGAAAAATCACATAGAACACCACATGACTTTTCCATTCTCCAACATATTGTTCCATATTTTACAAATAAATGTCAACACAACCTGAGGTAGCCCCTCATCACTGTAAAAAGGTATGCGAAAGACTTGCTATGCTTTCAGAAATTAGCATTCCCTATGTACCTCAATCCTCTAACAATTTATATTCAATTTTGATATATTATGTTATATTAGCACCCATATGGAGGTAAAATAAATCTAGATTCATGTATTATTTTAGGACTAGTAAGATATGCTTACCTGAGTGTAAAGAAATTCTAGAACAAATTTCCTCATTCCTGTATAAATTAGACACAGATACAGGAGCTCTGGTAGCGTAGTGCCTAAGGCACTTGACTGCTAACCAGAAGGTTGGTGGTTCAAACCCACCAGCCACTCCTCGGAAGGAAGATGGGGCAATCTACTTCCGTAGTGATACTGCCTCGGAAACCCAAGGAGGGGTCGCTATGAGTCGGATCCGACTCGATGGCACATAACAACAACAACAACAGATAGACACTGATTTTTTTCACATATTTCCAGATAATTAATATCATTAGCTATGTTGGGTTTCCATTTTTTTTCCAGCACAATCTGACATTTGAGAGCCATTCTCCTATCTCAGAGTTTTACGATTAAGGTCATAGCATCCTTCAGTTTTCAGATATCATTCTATTCTCAAGAGACCAAATGTCTAAACTTATAAGTAATTATCCGTTATGTTATCATGACTAATGGCAGTAAATAGTGTCCCTATAGAGAAGGGGGGCTGATCTTCCAAACTTTCTGTTATTGGCATCTCTCCAATGCATCTGCTGTGGTATCACCTCCTGTTTTTATTGTCATTTTACTAGAATCTAGTTGCTTCAAACAATTGCAGAGTTTTATTACTTACCTATTCAAGTAATTCTGGTGGTGTAGTGGTTAAGGCATTCAGCTGCTAACCAAAAGGTCACTGGTTCAAACCCATTGGTTACTCCACAGGAGAAACATGAGCCAGTTTGCTTCCATAAATATTCACAGCCTTGGAAACTCTAGGTTGTTGTTGTTGTTATGTGCCATGGAGTCGGACCCATTTCTGAGGCAGTATCACTATGGAAGTAGATTGCCTCATCTTCCTTCCGAAGAGTGGTTGGTGGGTTTGAAACACCAGCCCTCTGGTTAACAGTCAAATGCCTTAGGCACTATCCTACCAGCTCCTATACAGTTGTTTGTACACAGCACACATGGGGTGCTGTGAGTTGGGGTCGGCTCCACGGCCACTGGTTTGCCTACCTTCCTCTCTCCTCCCTCCCAGTTCACCAGAAGGCCTAAAGATTTGCCCAATACCTGCCACTCACCCTGGGCTCTGCACAGCAACCCTTCCTGTCCCAACAGAGACCTCACTGCCCTAGGTATTTCCTCTGTCCCACTCCTGCAACAAGGAGTATTTTTACTCTCATACCCCACACCCGCTTAGTGAATGGAGGTTCGGCTATCCCCCACTCTCACCCACCTTCTGGGCCCACAGGAACTCCATCCCACTCTGTGCTCGGACAGAGCCTGGGTGCCCTGCCCTGCCCTCCCCTGATTTTTTTTTTCTCTTTCTTTTTTCTGTTTTTTAGTTTGCTTGCTTTTGTCTGTTTTAAAAGTACTACTGTTATTAATACTTTTGTCCTTTTTACTGTTACTATTTATTCTTGTCCTCCCAGGTCCTAGTTTTCAGCTTTTTATTTCTTCTTTTTTTTCTCATGATTAACCCCATTCCTTGTTTTTCTTTTTGCATTTTTCCCATTTTTTTTTCTTTGTTATTCTACTTCTCTGCCTTTTTTCTCTTATTGCCCTATGCCCAGATATCACAGGTTTTCTTGTTTTGTTTTTGTCACTGACATTCTTGTTATTCTGGTGGGTGCAGCCATTTTGATTGTTTACACTTGGCAGCCATTTTGGATATTTAAAGTAACAGAGAGCACAGCCATTTTGAATATTTACAAGTGATGGCCACTTTGGATATTTATAGTGATCAAGGGCGCAGCCATTTTTAATGTTTACAAGTGACAGCCATTTTGCATTTTAAAATGATAGCATTCTCATTCAGATTCCAGGGACCTAAGAACAGGCAGCGAGGTGGGAAGCAGAGAGAGGACAAAAAAAA
>NW_006921668.1:10505267-10528176 GCF_000298275.1 Orycteropus afer afer
AAGTTGTCAAAAATGAAATGGAACACATAAAGATTGATATCCTAGGCATTAGTGAGCTGAAATGTACTGGTTTGGAACATTTTGAATCAGACAATCATATGATCTACTATGCCAGCAACGACAGTTTAGAGAGGAATGGCGTGGCATTCGTCATCACAAAGGATATTCAAAGATCTGTCCTGAAGTACAATGCTGTCAGTGATAGGATAATATCCATACACCTAAAAGGAAGACTCATTAATATGACTATTATTCAAATTTATGCCCCAACTACCAAAGCCAAAGATGAGGAAATTGAAGATTTTTATAAACTTCTGCAGTCTGAAATCAACTGAACTTGCAATCAATATGTGTTAATTATCACTGGTGACTGGAATGCAAAGTTGGAAACAAAGAAGAATTACCAGTAGTTGGGAAATTTGGCTTTGGTGACAGAAATAATGCTGGAACTCGTATGGTAGAATTTTGCAAGACCAATGATTTGTTCATTGCAAACACCTTTTTACAACAACACAAACGGTGGCTCTACATGTGAACTTCACCAGATGGAAAACACAGGAATCTACATCTGTGACTACATCTGTGGCAAGAGGCAATGGAAAAGCTCAATATCTTCAGCCAAAACCAGGCCAGAAGCTGATTGTAGAACAGACCATCAACTACTCATATGCAAGTTCAACTTGAAGTTAAAGATAATTAAAACAAGTCCATGAGAGCTGAAATATGATCTAGAATATATCCCTCCTGAATTTAGAGGTCATCTAAAGAATAGATTTGATGCATTGAACACCAATGACCAGAAACCAGATGAATTGTGGGATGACATCAAGAGCATCACTCATGAAGAAAGCAAGAGCTCACTAAAAAGACAACAAAAGATGAGAAGACCAAAATGGATGACAGGAGAGACTCTGAATCTTGCCCCTGAGTGGAGAGTAGCTAAAGCAAATGAAAGAAATGACAAGCTAAAAGAATTGAACCAAAGATTTCAAAGAGCAGCTCTAGAAGACAAAGCCAATTACTATAATGAAATGCGCAGAGACCTGGAGTTAGAAAGCCAAAAGAGAAGAACACTCTAAGCATTTCTCAAGCTGAAAGAGTTGAGGAAAAAATTTAAGCCTTGAATTGCAATATTCAAAGATTCTAAGGGCAACACATTGAATGATGCAGGGAACATCAGAAGAAGATGGAAGGAATACACAGAGTCACTATACCAAAAAGAACTTGTCGACCCTCATCCATTTCAGGAGGTGGCGTATGATCTAGAACCAATAGTACTGAAGGAGGAAGTCGAAGCTGCAATGAAGCAACTGGCGAAGAACAAGGCTCCAGGAATTGACAGAATACCAATTGAGATATTTCAACAAAAGTATGCCTCACTGGAGGCATTCACTCGGTTATGCCAAGAGATTTGGAAGACAGCTACCTGGCCAACTGACTGGAAGAAATCCATATTTGTACCCATTCCAAAGAAAGGTGATCCCACACAATGTGGAAATTATTGAACAATATCATTAATATTGCACGCAAGTATGATCTTACTGAAAATAATTCAAAAATGGTTGCAGCAGTATATTGACAGAGAACATCCAGAGGTGCAAGCTGGATTCAGAAGAGAACGTGGAACGAGGGATATCATAACAGCTGTCAGATGGATCTTGGCTCAAGGCAAAGAATACCAGAAAGATGTATACTTGTGCTTTATTGAGTATGCAAAGACATTTGATTGTGTGGATCATGACAAATTATTGATAACATTGAGGAGAATGGGAATTCCCGAACACTTGATTGTACTCATGAGGAACCTGTACATTGATCATTCAAACAGAACAAGGGGGCACTGCATGGTTTAAAATCAGGAAGGGAGTGTGTCAGGGTTGTCTCCTTTCCCCATACTTATTCAATCTATATGCTGAGCAAATAATCTAAGGAGCTGGACTATATGAAGAAAAACATGGCATCAGGATTGGAGGAGGAATCATTAACAACCTGAGATATGCTGATGATACAATTTTGCTTGCTGAAAGTGAGGATGACTTGAGGTACTTACTGATGAAGATTGAGGAACACCGTCTGCAGTATAAATTACATCTCAGTATAAAGAAGACAAAAATCCTCACAACTGGACCAATAAGCAGCATCACAGTAAATGGAGAAAAGATTGAGGTGGTCAAAGAATTCAGGTTGCTACAATTGAGGCCAATGGAAGCAGCAGTCAGGATATTAGACTACGTATAGCACTGGGTAGGTCAGCTGTGAAGGATCTCTTTCAAGTGCTGAGGAGCAAGGATGTCTCCTTGAGGACTTAAATGTGCCTGACACAGGCCATATTTCCAATTGCCTTGTATGCATGTGAGAGCTGGACAATGAATAAGGAAGACTGAAGAAGAGTGGATTCTTTTGAGTTGTGATGCTGGCAAAGAATGCTGAAGGTACCATGGACTTCCAAAAGAACTAACAGATCTGTCCTCCTTGGAAGCGAGGATGGCCAGACTTCGTCTCACCTACTTTAGTCATGTTGTCAGAGGGGACCATTCCCTGAAGAAGAATGTCATGCTTGGTAAGGTGGAGGGTTGCCAAATGAGGGGAAGGCCTTCTACGACCTGGATTGACACGGTGGCTGTGACAATGAGCTCCAGTATAGCAAGGATCATGGAGCTGGTGCAGAATCGGGTGGTGTTTCATTCTGCTGTGCATGGGGTCGCCCTGAGTCAGAAGTGACCTGACGGCACCTAATAACAACAACATACAGTTGTGGCATAGTGCCTAAGGCATTTGACTGCTAACCAGAAAGCTGATGGTTCAAACCCACCAGTGACTCCTTGGAAGGAAGACCAGGTAATCTACTTCCATACAGATGCCACTTTGGAAAACTAAGGAGCAGTCACTATAAGTCAGAATCGACTCAACAGCAGTGAGTTTGATTTGATTTATACAGTTGCTTTGAGTTGAAATGGACTCAGTGAGAGTGGGTTTGTTTTTTGGGCTTTATTGTTTACCCAGATTCTGGGGCCCACCTCACAGAATTGCTTGAGTCCAAGAGGACTCAATTTCACTAGAATTTATCTTTATAATATTTTTCCTTTTGAGCCTATTTGTTCTGTCTTCTTTTTTTTCTTCAACAACTTTAGAGATTTTTTCTTCCATGTACTGAATGCAGTGTTGCATCATAGTGTTTCCATTCAAATTTCGTCTTGAATATTATGTTGTTTTTTCCTTTCTAGAGATCAGCAGTTTTTCCTTTCTTTAGCTACCACTAAAAATACAATGCTGTAGTGAGAAAAATTAATGTCATTGAGAATAATATGCTTAAGTTAGCATGAGTCCTTTCTTAATTACCTAGAGCTGCCATAACAGAAATGCTATGAGTGGGTGGTTTTAAAGAAGAAAAAATTGTTTTCTTACAGTTCAGGAGGCTTGAAATCTGAATTAGGGATTTACTTTAAAAGATGGTCCTTCTTTGTCTATATCAACTTCCTTGGAGTTCCTGGGCTTGCAGATTCATCTGCTTTTGTTGTCAGATAGTCTTGTCTCCTCCCTGTGTGTGTCTGCTTATTTCCATCTTCTTATAACTCAGAAGTGTTTGGATTTAGGACTCACACTACACTGGTGTGACCTCATTCATGTAAAAAAAGAAACCTTATTTCCAAATAAAATCACATCCACAGATACAAAGGCTAGGAATTCAATAATGCTACACATATTATTGGGAGCTCTGGTAGCATAGTGGGTAAGGCACTTGACTGCTAACCAGAAGGCTGACGGTTCAAACCCATGAGCCACTCCCTCCTTGGAAGGAAGTTGGGGCAATCTACTTCCGCAGTGATACTGCCCTGGAAACCAATGGAGGGGTCACTATGAGTTGGGTCTGACTCGACGGCACATAACAACAACAACACACATATTCTTAGGAGCTCTGGTAGCGTACTGTCTAAGGCACTCGACTGCTAACCAGAAAGCTGGTGGTTCAAATCCACCAGCCATTGCCAGGAAGGAAGGTTGGACAATCTATTTCTGTAGTTATAACACCTTGGAAAACTAAAGAGGGGTCAATATGAGTCAAATCGACTTGACAACTCCACGGGAGTGAGTTTTTCTTTTTTGTTACATATATTCTTATATGACACAGTTCAATACATAACAAGTTCTAATTCATTTTATGGTTTTGATCTTGACACCTAAATGAACAAAAAAAGTACAAATACTATATGTCAAAGCAAAGATAGAACATTCGTTAGAAAAAGGTATATTTATTTAATGCCTGTTAAGCATACAGAGATTGATGTAAATACCTGATGAATCCTAAAGAAGTTGGTGAGTAATGCTACTATTTTCTTGATGATGGAGTTGTGGTTCAGAGATGTTTGCCACTGAACTACTGAGCTGTATTACTTGTTATACTCTCCTGGCACACAAAGTCTGTGGATTTGAAAATAAAGTCTTATCCACGCAAAGAGAATAGTTCTCAGATTTGATTTGCCTTTAAGGTACTTAGAGCCATATATATATATGCATGTATATATATACATATACATATATATATAATACACATATGTATATATATATATATATATGATATATGGAATGGTGATGCAAATGGTTAAAGTGGCCAGCTGGTAACTGAAATGCTGGAGGTTTTAGTTCACCAAGAGACATTTTGTATAAAAGACCAGATGATCTAGTTCTGAAATGTTAGTTACTGAAAACCTTGAAGAACACAGTTCTGCTCTGATACACATGGGATCACCATGAGTTGAGTTGATTTGATGGCAACAGTTGTTTTGGTTATATGCAGACACACACACACACACACACAACTAATGGTCTATGGAAGGAGAGTCCTGGTGGTGCAATTTTTAGGGACTCACTTACTAACCAAAAGTTTGGCAGTTTGAACCCATCAGATACTCAGGGGAGAAAAGACTTGGTAATCTGCTCTGATAAAGATTACGCCTAGGAAACTATGGCGCTATTCTACTCCATCCTACAGGATCGTTTTGAGTTAAAATCTACTTGATGGCACATAGCAACAATGATATATAATAAATATACCATTTTTAATTTTACTTTTAAAGTTAGAAAATATTCATTTTGTGCTGCAGATATGTGATAATCTCATGGGAGACAGTGAGATAATTGGAGAAATCTGTAAGCACTATAAACATCCAGTTGTAAGCATCTTGAGAATAGTAATCCTATTTACCTAATTTCCTCTATCTAGAGCAAAGCTTCTTACACAGGAGCTTCTGTCAAGGCAGCTACCTAAATCCTTTAATTAATATTCTAATAAAAATAATAATGATACAATAAAAACTCAACTTTGTGCTAGGTGCCGGCCCACCTTACTATGACTCTCCTTTTCCAATAACTCCCTCTAATCCATAGGACGTGCTGGCACCAAACCACGTTGCCCACTCATGTTTGGGCAGAACATGATCTTTGCCCCTCTTTCTAATTAATTTGTCCAGAAACGAGCACCTGAGGATTAGCAATAGTATCACACCAACATTTAAAATTTAGACTAATTGTGGACCTATAGCATAGAAAGTTGTGATCCATCTGGCCTATGGATGAAAGAACCAAAGAAACTGATCTGCTTACACAGAAAGTAACAAATTATATGCCGCCTAAGAGATGTTAAGGGGTTTGGATACTTTTCTATCTTGTTTCTAGAACTTCAGATGCACTGACTTTGTCTTTGAGAATTTTTTGTTTATATATTAACATTTTCTAACTAAGCTAGCTGTGGTTGGTTTCTGTTATTTTTCTTAAATAAAATTACTTTCCATTCTTCTAATAACCCAAACATCTTTAGGCCCTGCAGTACAAGCTTAATAACAAACACAGCATGCAAAAGTAAACTAAACTTTGGTAAAGTTAAACAGATTTTATGTATTACTTCTTATAATTGATAGGTAATTTAAATGCATGAATGAACAATTGATTATACTAGGACTGATTTTTTGCAATGCAATCTTTTTTTTTTAAAAAAAAAAAAAAAATCCAACACTCTGTCCTTGTCTTTCCATAGATTGATATTTAAAATAAACATTCTTACTATTATGGCAAGTATTTCAAACAATATGTACTTCTATGCTACAGTTATCCTAGTTAAACATCTGTAAAATCTATTTACATTTAGGTTAACAAAACACAAAACAAATATTAATTTATAATACTGTGTAACACACACATTAAAGCATGAAATAAAGTAGTACTACCCACGACTTTTTTCGTTACAGTCCATGAAGTGAAATTTAAATCAAGACCTAAAAACATTTGGAATCGTAACTAAGTTACAAACACATAAACAGACTACTGGCAATCGAGAGTCTAATTGGAATTATTGACTGTGTGGAGAGTCATGCTGCACTCACTCGTTTTTGTTACAGAGTTACAAGGTTGCAAACAGGTTCTGTGTAGGTTTTTGTCTAGACTTATAAAAATGTTCAATAAAGCCAAGGAGACATTCAATTGCTTCCCGTCTCATGGAAAAAGCTGTAGAACCCAAATCATGTTGCCTGCTATAAAGCAATTTCTGAGTTTGTGGCTTTTCATTTAGTGATTCATCTGAATCAAAGAAAGGAAACCAGAAACTATTAATATTAATGATACAGTGAAATGATTGTCTAGAAACTTGTGCTGAGCAAGATTTGTATCAACTGTGAAAGTAAGTAAAGTAACTTCTTTATGATAAAAAACATCATTATGGAGTATTTGGTACTTATTTATTATGTGGTTGCACCTTCATAACCGTAAGAAGTATACTTCCAGTGCCATAATGTTGAAAACATGCCAATGAATCTATGCCAGTCAACTTAAGAGATCCAACTTCTATACATATTTTAGTAAAACTTTGTCGGTGATATATTTTAAACTAGTATATTTTTAAGGTTAAGATAATACTTCTATGTTCAGAATATTTCAGGTAAATTATAGACACAAGACAATTATTTCCATATTTGGAAGAGTTTTCACTTGTTACATTTACTGCTTTCATTATGTTTGAATCTACAAAAATTGCTCAAGTTTAACTGTTTCTAGGATGGGTTAATATGCTCATTTTTAAATGCCCAGATGTATAGAGATCAGGAGTTAGAATACTTTGGTTTTATTACCTCTTCTATCTCCAGTTTCCCAAAGCTGGGAATGAGGACATAACAGAGTTTACAGAAGAGCTTCCTTAACAGGCCTTAGTATGGCATAGTGCCTAAGACATTTGACTGCTAACCAGAAGGCTGATGGTTCAAATCCACCAGCCACTCCTCAGAAGGAACATTGAGCAATCAACTTCCATAGAGATACCACCTCAGAAATCCAAAGAGGGGTCACTATGAGTTGAAATCAACTTGACAGCTGTGAGTTATATGTGATGAAATCCTAAAACCCTGTTTCAAAAGAAAGAAGGAGCTTAAATCAAGAAGCTAAGAAGATTTATGAAGATTTTCCTGTTCAAAGACATAGGCAGGTACAGAATAAGAAAAAAAAAAAAATAGGAAAGCAAAAATAGCAAAGGATGCTATATAAATTAATAAACTTGGATTCATCATCAAAATGCTAGATTAGGTTAAGAATTTGTAGATGGATGAGTATAGAACTGATGGTTGAATACCATTAACTCATAGCACTCCAAACAAACATCCAATGGCAAACAAATGAACAGGATACAGTGTAGGCATACCAACACTATCATAGTTCAGGCAAACTACTGTTGCAATCACAAATATGTGTAGACCACCTTGAATTCGTCCAAGAAACTAATCACAGTTCAAATCTTTCTGGTCATCTAGCTGGTTGTTAGCTGCTGTCAAGTTGGCCTAACTCATGGTGATCCCATGGGTGTCAGAGTAGTACTGAGCTCCCTATAGTTTTCTAATGACTGAGCTTTTGGAAGTAGATTACCACACTTCTTTTCTGAGGTTAGTAGTTTAGTACTTAACCATTTGTACCACACAAGGATTCCCTATTTAGCCTGGAGGATGCAAATAAATTTGTATGGCAAGCCTTAACAATCACCTCACCTGACAATCATTTTTCACCTGAAAAATACACTCCAGTGAGGGCTGTTAAATAATAAAACATCTAACTTTCACCAAATGATTTTGGCAAATATTTCTTGAGTACCTAATATGTGTAAGGTCTTGTGTTGAATGATACATAAAATTCAAAGAAACCAATCCTAACTCAAGTGTGCAGATTCTAGAGAATGTTTTAGCAGACGTATAATATAAGCCTGTCCCAAAAATGTGACTCAGAAGAGAATCACCATCCTTCAACAGTTGTTTTAAACGGCATCTCCACCAGGAAGTCCTTTCTGAATCCCATCTGGATTTAATTTCTTCCCTCATGGTGATTTATCTTACCTCTGGTATGACGATAATTGCTTTCTATCAAGCCCCATCTCTTTCACTGGACTGTAATTTTTTAAAGTCCTCTTCACACCACCTAGAATTGTACCTTATGCAATGGAAGCATAAAAGTACTCTTTTGCAATTGAATAAATGCATAGAAGTTTATTTAGTTCATATTATTACTGTAATTGGATGATAAAAAATTCTTGCTAGGAAGCTTCTTTCAAAAGCAAAGTTTTTTTTTTTTTTTCCTTTCCAATGAGATATAAAATACTTAGTCAATAAATTATATCTATTTTCTACATTCAGAAAACTAAGATATTGAAAAAAAAAATCTATAGAACACAATTTTCTTCTGACACATATGGGGTCTCCATAACTTGGTTAACTCAATGAAAACTGTGTTTTGTTTTGTTTTTTAATTGTATTATTATGACCTTAAGATTTTCTTCAAATACATAATAAGTTATATCAACATAAAATAACTAAATATAGATAGACACTGATCTATGATAAATACAAGTAAAATAGGCTGGGTATAATTATGGTTATAAAAAACAAAGCATATTAATGTCGAGACATCCCCTATGGGTAAGGAAAACCAATGTTATTTTCCAGGAGGCCCCATAATGTGACATATGTCAGCTTAGGGAAGTTATAATGGTTTAGGAAATAACAATCGGCTCTGAAGCCTTGACACAGGTGAAAGACATATTTTTCACTCTGCCATTCTGTACGCTAAGTGCTTAAGACTGATGCATACATGATACCAGAGACCAATAAATTAATTTGTAAGGGTAAGCAGCAGCCATGACAGCTTGAATGAATGGACCATCCCAACCTCAATTTCTGTGACTTTTCCTGAGAAACAAATCATGCTTATTTTCTTTCTAGGGTCCCAGTATTGCATTGGCTGATATTAAGGTCATGTTTGCTTCCTGTTATGTAGATTTTCTGGCTTCTGCATAAAATCGCACATAGCAACAATGACTTTGTGATAAACATAGTCTAGGTTCAAACATGAAAAACAAAATACAATTTAACCTATGAATGGAAAATAAATAGATATTACTTTTTGATCTCCAAAGAATTATTTCTTTTCTCTATTAAGAAAATTAATTATTTCTGATGTTTAACTTATAATGAGTTCCACTCCTTGCCCCTAAGGTCTATTTTAATTTTTCAAATGTTAACTTTATATGGACAAATGGTTGGTTCTATGCACTTTATTTAAATACAGGAATAGCAAAGATTTACTTTGAAAATTTAAGGTTGATGCTTCTAGTAATCTCAAAGTCAAGCAATGAATTTTCATCATGAGTAACTGTTAAAAGGTGTCAATTTATTCATGCTTATACTCATTTTGAATAATAAAATTTGATTTTTTGTTTTCAAGTGAAATAAGTGTGATCACATAATGGAAGATTATGTCACCAAATTTTCCAGATTCTATGTATTTTTAAATGTTTAGTTTTTTTCTCACTTTTCCTTTTTACTTTGATATTATGGAATATATAGTTTGGACCCAGGACCTTGATGGCAAGATCCCTTCAATAAGTAAGCTTATATCCTTGGGTAAAAAATACTTAACTCCTCTGCACCCGTATTTCCTCATATGCACGTGTGGTGCAGTGAATTACTTGCTATGGATTTTCTACCCATAGTCATTGTCTCCCACTAGATTATTGGGTGGCACCATGAAAATAAGCGGTGTAGGACTCTGATATTGGGATTGTTTAGTTTTGTCACTCTGTCAGGCTTAAAATGGGCCTTCCTAGAGGCAGAAAGTGTGATCTCACAGCTATCAAGAGAGAATAGCCAAAGGTGGAATGAAACTTGGTATTGGACCCAAAATCCCTACACAGGACCTCCTTACATGACTGAGATGATGAGCTGAGACAATGGGCTGAGATGACTTGCTGCCAGAGTAGGTGCTCTTAGGTGCCCCCTTAAGCAGAGGAAAAAGAGCTTTGTAACAGTTGCCCAAACCCAGTAAAGGCTAAGCCAAGAGGTCAAGGTCCAGAGAGACGTGGCTGAGGGCACAGTGGAGGGGAGACTGTCCTGACGGAAGAATTGTATCCTGAGAGCGCATTTCTGAACCTGACTTGTAGCCTGTTACTTCCTTAGTAAACCTCATAATCATGAGTATTGTCTGTGAGTTCTTGTGACCATTGCAATGAATTATTGAACCCTGCAGAGAAGTAGTGAGTACCGTGGGAGGGATGGTTGGTCTCAGAATTGGTAAAAAGGCTAGAGGATGGTGGCATGTCTAGCCTCATAAGAATAAGCCTTGGGATGTTGATGGGAACTCTGTTTCTCCCTTGTGAGGTTGGAGGATGTCAGAATATGCTATTTCCTTGCCATTTTAGCAGCATAAAAGGAAAATAACAGTACTCATATAACTGGGTTTTTATGATCATAAAGGTGTGAGGTAAAACATAAACAATTTAATACAGTACCCATTAAAATATATAATAAATAATAGAAAATATTGTTGCTACTATGTTTACATGTTTTGTTTTTAATTTTATCCTCAAATCCTATGTGAAATGGATATTGTTTAGCTGCATTTTACAGATGTAAACCCTAGAATCTGATAAATCAAACTTCTGACCCCATTTCTGATTCCAAAGTCTTATCTTCTCACCACTGCACCACACTGTCTTTCACAGAGTTTTATTCATGTCTCTCCCTGAATTTATTTTATTACAATGTCAAAGATGCATTTGACTTCAAGGGCATAGAATTCTATTTCTTGTATCAAATAGCTTATTTTAAGAAAAATGCCTTGATTTCCTCTTGCTGATACATGATGCATATGATGATTATATTTATTAAGCCATGACAGTATAAAGAATAACTTTAAAATGTTATTAATGAACATAATCCTTTAGTTTCTACATGATTTATTTCCTACTTGTAATCTAAAAATAAAGGATACAGAAATAACTCTCCTAGTGAAGTATTTTTTTATACTGTAGATAATTCAGTCAACTTTATCTGTTTTTTCCTCCCTCAGTGTTGCACACAGTATTGTGTACTCTAACAAAAGCAGTTGTCCGATCATTCTATTCTTCCTTCATCATTTATTGATTTGAACCATATGAAACCAACTATTAGAAATATCATATTATTTAATCTAAAATTCGATAATTTAATGACTTCAGTCATCTCCATTTTAATTTTTAACCCCTGCTTCTTATTTTAAACAAATTCTTACTCTATCCTCTGTTGTGCATAGCAAGTAGAGTGAAAAAAACATATAACAATGCCATATTGTTGCCACACATTTGTGTTAATTTTGCAGAAGCTGCTGCTCTTTGCTATTTCATTTTTAGCCTTTTAAAAAATGACATCAGGTAAAACCATTAGATAATGTCAATAAAATTTAATGACACTGTTTATTTTGACAAGTTAAACATATTTATGGGTATGCTGAAGCCTGCTGTCATTTTTTTCTCATTTTTCAAAACTGATCTTTAAAGTCTGTTTAAAATAATATATTTTCTTTGTGTCAGGCTTTATTCATCTCATAAAAAACCCTTAGCAAAGGAAATGAAAAGGCTATGGTTAAATGGTACAGAAACATTAATAAGAATCAAGATCACGTACCATTGAGTTAACTCTGACTCTTGGCTATCCTGTATATGTCAAAACAGAGCTGTGCAACATAGAGTTTTCAATGGCTATCTTTCTGAGGTACTTCTGAGAAGACTCAAACTCCCAACCCTTCTGTAAGCAGCTGAGTGTAATCACAGTTTGTACTGTTATTGTTGTTGTTGTTGTTATTTGCCGTTGAGTCGGCTCCAACTCATAGCTACCCCTCCGTGGGTTTCCAAGGCAGTATCACTATGGAAATAGATTGCCCAACCTTCCTTCTGAGGAGTGGCTGGTGAGTTTGAACTGCCAGCCTTCTGGTTAGCAGTCAAATGCCTTAGGCACTATGCTACCAGAGCTCCCAGTTTGTACTGTAGAGACTTCACTAATAAGAAAACTTGTAATTTATTAATTTATAATTAATAGTAATTTATAATTAATTAATATTCATCTATAATTTGTAAGGTTCAATTTTTTAAGAATAAATTATATGCTAAGTACTTAACATTAACTGATGAAATTTTCACAATAACCTTAAGCAAAATATTATTACTTCTATTTTGCAGTTGATGAAACTGAGTTCAGAGAGTGTAACTTAAAAACACACAGCCAGGAAGTGACTGAGCAGGGAATTGCACCCAGCTTTAACTGACTTTTAATATTTATTCCTAATTATTATTTCTCAAACTTAAGAAACTTGACTCCTAAACATCATGATTGCTAGGTAATGGAGCCTGTATGCTGAACAAATAGTCTGAGAAGCTGTACTATATGAAGAAGAATGTGGCATGAAGATTGGAGGAAGACTCATTAACAGCATGCTATACAAAGATGACACAACTTTGCTTGCAGAATATGAGGATGAATTGAAACACTTACTGATGAAGATTAAAGACTACAGTCTGCTGTATGGATTACATCTCAACATAAAATGAAAATCCTCACTACTGGACCAATAAGTAGTATCACAATAAATGGAGAAAAGATTGAAGTTGTTAAAGATTTCCTATCACTTGGTTCCACAGTCAACACCAATGGAAGCAGCAGTCAAGACATCAGACTACTATTTGCACTGGGCAAATCTGCTGCAAAAGACCTCTTTCAAGTGCTGAAGAGCAAAGATACCTTCTTTAAGACTAAAGTTCACCTAACCTAATCACCTCTTATGCATGTGAGAGCTGGGGAGTGAACAAGGAAGACTGAAGAAGAATTGATTCTTTCTAGTTGTGGTGTTGGCAAAGAATACTGAAAGTACCATGGACTGGCAAAAGAAAGAACAAATCTGTCTTGGACGAAGTGCAGCCAGAATGCTTCTTGGAAGTGAGAATGGCCAGACTTCATCTGACCTAATTTCATGATGTTGTCAGAAGGGACCATTCCCTGGAGAAGGATATATAACACTTGGTAAAGTGGAGGGTCAACAAAAGAGGAGAAGGCACTTGATGAGAGGATTGACACAGTGGCTACAACAATGGGCTCTGGTATAGCAAGGGTTGTGAGGCTGGGCCAGGACTGGACAGTGTTTCATTCTGTTGCTCTTAAGGTGACGATGAGTCAGAGCTGACTCAACAGCACCTAACAACAACAACAAGGTAATGGATACCAGTCTTCCCGTTTTCCACTGATGTATAGAACATATGAAGTATTGCATTGGGCAAAAGTGCTGTAAAAGACCTCTTTAAGGTGTTAAAGAGCAAAGATTTCCCTTTAAAGACAAAGATGCACCTGACCCAAGTCATGGTATTTTTAATCACCTCATATTCATGTGAAAGCTGGACAATGAATAAGGAAGATCAAAGAAGAACTGATGCATTTGAATTATGTTGTTGGCAAAGAATATTGAATATACCATGGACTTCCAGAAAAATGAGGAAATCTCTCTTGGAAGAAGTGCAGCATAGAATGCTCCTTAGAAGTGAGGATGGATAGACTTTATCTCTTGTACTTTAGTCATGTTATCAGGAGGGACAGTCCCTGGGAAGGATATCATGCTTGATAAAGTAGAGGATCAGTGGAAAAGGGGAAGACCCTGAATAATATGAATTGACACATTGCTTGCAACAATGGGCTCAAACATAGCAATGATTGCGGGAATGGTGGAAAACTCAGCAGTGTTTTGCTCTGTCATACATTGGGTCACTATCAGTCAGAACTGACTTGATGGCACCTAGAACATTGACTCTGTACACGTGTCACTGAAAAATCTTTGCTAGTGTCTAAGTTAGGAGATCACAACCATATCAAATATGAACCACAATCACTCCCAACTTAGCCTAGTTTTCTTTGATTTAAATTTAATGGCACTTGTAACAATTCTCAGTCATCACTCAATACAAAGGAGAAAAAGAAAGAACAGGTGTGAAGAGTAGGGAAGATGTAATAAAAGAAAGTATATTAAGCAGTGGGTATGTGTCCACCCCATGCCATCCAATGTCTTCCTTTCTTGCTTTATTTTCAGTAAGACACAGGACATATTTACATAATTCTTTGGAGTGCCATATATTTAGAACCTACTGAGTTGCATAATATCATATAAATTTACCCCAGTGAATGCTGATACATGAACTCTCTTCTTAGGGTAAAAGTACTGCTGTTGCAAATTTTTAAGTGTCACTTGGCAGTGTAGATATCAGTGAAGTATGTGCTGTTTTGTTAGGCTACGAGTCTGCCCCAGACTTTACCAGATGTGAGTTTAAGAATAATCCCCAAACTCAAGTCCCTAAGTTTGGAAACTAGTCTTTTATAGGAGTAAATAGAGACACCACATATCCCCAGGAATCTTCAAAATTCACAAATGCTTTCACATAGAACTCAGATGTGAAGACTATTACTTTGATTGACTTGGTAAGATCATGTTCCTCCAGATAGGAAGTGTCTCACATGTGTGCAGCCCCTCAACTCTGTGTCTAGTGTCCTCATCAACTCCTGACCCATTGCCCCCTGTCAGACAGATTGCTCATCCCTTGTCCTTGCCAGCTGCTTTTTACAATCTTCAAAATTCACAAGAGATGATTTGAGACTGGTTGAGTATTAGTTGAATGGCAGAAGTTTGAGGACACAAAATTGGAAAGCCAGATTTGGCAATGTCCAGGATTAAGTTAAATTTACATATATGTTTTGGGTCTTATTAATCTATTTATTTATGCTTGTTTCTTCTCAGTATTTATCATCTCTACTGTAACAGAAAACAGATGCCATCTTCTGACTCAGAGTTGGAGATCTTTACAAATACAGACGAGTTTGACAGAATCTGAAATCACTTTATTAATTAACAACAAACTTTTCAAAAAAGAAGTGCAACCGTTAAGGATTTTTAGTGGTGGATGCTATAAATGGGCTGTTAAATCAGGTGCTGTGACAAGACATTTATTCTTTCTCAGTGACCCACTTTAAATTTTTATGCATTTTGTGAATTATCAACAATAAAAAAATGAGATTAGGTACATATCTCAGACTCTTCATATTGAAGTTGACAGTTGTGTTGGAACAGTCTGTTGAAAATTGATTTAATTGGCTATGTTATTTAACATGTACATTTAATGACTATACAAATCCTGGGGTTACACAGTGGAATAAATTTTTCTTTATGTATGGCCTTTTTGTCCCTGGCTTTGTCATTCTGTGAAGATTATTTGCCAGGCCACAATCTTGTAAAAGGATTGGACAGTTTACTATGCAAATAAGGTATGTAAAATCCTTGCAGGAATTGGATAGTTACTGAACATATTAGGTCACTGTGGTCTACAGAGGAGAATGGTCAGTTTGCAGTCTTAGTGGGAGGAGAAGGTTTATAAAATAACTAATCCCATAGGCGGAAGGGGACCTCACTACCCTTGAGAAGCAAAGCCAAAAGCAGAGCTCAGGGTCCCTGGACTGAGAATCTTCTACATTCTGGAAAGAAAGAGCTATAATATTGATGATGGTAAGAGAGGGCCTGGCAACTCCCTGTGCAACATTGATGAGATGGTGAGAACCAGGTGATTGGAGTGAGTTGATTAAAATGCACATGTCGGGTCACAGAGTGAGAGCTGAGCACCTTTGGGTAGGAGGCTTGCTGGCAGAAATAAAAGAGCTATAACACTTGCTCACGTGAGGCAGAGGCCTGATTTTACCTTGTGTAAGGGTTGTCCCAGAGGATCCTTTGCAGGAATCTTCTTATAGCAAGGCAAAGTTGGAGGTCTCTGGGCAGGAGGCTTGCTAGTGGAACTAAGAGAACTGGAACACTTATCTGTGTAGGGCGAGAGAGGCCTGAATGTGGGTCATGCAGGCGATGCATACCTTCCATCCTGGGCAGTGTGGGCCTGGGTAGAGTGACTGCAAGAGAGCCCTGCAGGCCCAGGTATTGTGATGGGTGCCAGCAGTAGAGGCTTAGACGAGCCTAGCAGCAGAGGCTCAGATCATATGCAGGACTCTTCCCACCAGTAGCAGAGACCAATGAGCCACAAGGGCAGAGAAGAAGGCTTGGGAGTTGTGCAGGTCCCCCTAAGCAGGTTGGTGGCTGCAGAAGGCAGCAGTGATGTGAACCCAGCACTTGACCTGAACCATGGAACACCTACCCACTGATACAGGAAAGAACATGGAAAATTTGGGGAAGGGGAAGTGTTTCCCTTTTGGGAATTGTTATTCTTGTTTATTGTTTGCTTTCTATACATAATAATAATACCTTTCACTTTGCTACACTGTGTGTCTCTTGTATCTGACTTCATCACAGATGCACATAGTACATGGAATAGTTGATACCAGTGGGTATTTGTGTCTCATTCCTAACAGTCTTCTGGCTGCCTGGAAGTCTGAGGTACAGCCTGTCTGCATGTGCAATGCAGATAGACAAATACGTACATGGCAAAATGGTTACGTGGTTGGCTGCTAATGTTAACCCAATGGTTGGTGGTTGGAACTCACCAGTGCCTCTGCAGAAGAAAAGATCTGATGATGTGCTCCCATAAAGATTACAGCATAAGAAACCCTGTGGAACAGTTCTACTCTGTCACAAGCAGCCACTATGATTCAGAATCAACTTGACGGCACCTAACAATAAGAAAATCGTGTGTATGTGTGAGAGAGAAGAGAGGCAGACAAAGTTATTTATAGGATTAAAACACGGTTTAGAATTCTGCAAAAGTAGAAGAAACTATCTCTTAATTTACTTAAATTAAGAGACTTCAAGCCGAGAACTTGCTGAGCAGAATCACTTGAATTGCATAACCAAACATTGTAGCTGATTATCTATGTGGTTTAACTTTAAGGCTTGAAATTACACTGTAAGTTGTGATTTTTCATGTGTGATGTTGGAATGAGGTGGAATAAATTAGACCAGCTAAGTATTTTTTTATAAGTATATGCTATAAATATGTAAGTAAGTCTATACTGAAGATCTATTATATTTTTAAGAAACCTCTCTTAAAAGCAAAATATTAATTTTCATTCACTACTATACTTCATATTTTCTTTATATTTTTCTAGGTCCAGCCTTTGAGTTCCTACTATTTAAACACTTGGAGAAAAATAAAGAAAAACTGTATTTTTGTTCCCCTACTATAGTCCAGACATAATCCTCAAATGCTGATATAATCCTCAAAAGGATCCTATAGATAACTATAGAATAAAAATTATTCCTAATTTTTCCAAGAAAAACTTAGACACAAGAAGAAGGAGAAGCATGCATATATTAACATCACTAATATATTTAGAATTTAGAAGTATCAACCATTTCCATATGATTCCAACTACCATAATCTTTTCTATGGATACAATCTTATTTTAAAATCTCTAATCAAAATTTCCACCACTTGTCTGTCAGTTTGTCATACTGTGGTGGCTTGTGTGTTGCTGTGAGGCTAGAGCTATGCCATGGATATTTCAAATATCAGCAGGGTCACCAATGGAGGACAGGTTTCAGCAAAGCTTGCAGACTAAAACAGACTCAGAAGAAGGAAGGAATTGTCCACTTCTCAAAGAATTGGCCAGTGAGTACCTTATGAATAGCAGTGAAACACTGTCTGATATATTACTAGAAAACTTTGTAAATAGCCTTGAAACATTGTCTGATACAGTGCCAGAAGATGAGCCCCTCAGGTTGGAAGGCATTCAAAATATGACTGTGGAAGAGTTACCTCCTCAGAGCAGAGCCAAGCTTAAAGCTTTCAGGACCTCCATATGCTGATGTAGAATGGCTCAAAATGAGCAGAAATGGCTGCAAACATCCATTAATAATCAGAACATGGAATGTACAAAGTATGAATCTATGAAAATAGGAAGTTGTCAAAAATGAAATGGAACATATAAAGACCAATATCCTAGGTATTAGTGAACTGAAATGGACTGGTTTTGGACATTTTGAGTCAGATAACCCTATGATCTATTGTGCTGGGAATGACAAATTGAAGAGAAATGGTGTGGCATTCATCATCACAAAGAATGTTTCAAGATCTGTCTTGAAGTACAGTGCTGTCAGTGATAGGATAATATCCACACACCCACAAGGAAGGTCAGTTAATACTATAATTTTTCAGATTTATGTACCAACCAACAAATCCAAAGATGAAGAAATTGAAGATGTTTACCAACTTCTGCAATCTGAAATTGACCGAACATGCAATCAAGATGTGTTAATTATCGCTGGTGATTGGAATACAAAAGTTGGAAACAAAGAAGAATCACCGGTAGTTGGAAAACATGGCCTTGGTGATAGAAATAGCATTGGAGATAGCATGACACAATTTTGAAAGACTAACAACTTATTAATTGCAAATACCTTGTTTCAACAACAAAAATGGCCACTATACATGTGGACCGCACTAGATGTAGTACACAGGAATCAAATTAAAATACAGCTGTGGAAAAGTAGAAAGTGGCAATGGAGAAGCTCCAAATATTCAATGAAAACAAGGTCAGGAGCTGACTGTAGAATAGACCATCAATTCCTCATATGTAAGTTCAAGTTGAAACTAAAGACAATTAAAGAGTCCATGAGAACAAAAATATGACCTTGAATATATCCCTCCTGAATTTAGAGACCATCTAAATATTCAATTTGGTACATTGAACACCAATGATCAAAAACCAGATGAATTGTGAGATGACATCAAGAACATCATCCATGAAGAAAGCAAAAGGCCATTAAAAAGACAGAAAAGGAAGAAAATATCAAAATGGATGTCAGAAGGGAGTCTGAAACTTGCTCTTGAGCAGAGAGTAGCTAAAGCAAATGGAGGAAATGACAAGATAAAAGAGCTGAACAGAAGATTTCAAAGAGCAGCTCAAGAAGACAAGTCAATTATTATAATGAAATATGCAAAGAGCTGGAATTAGAAAACTAAAAGGGAAGAACACACTTGGCATTTCTCAAGCTGAAAGCTGATGAAAAATTTCAAGCCTCAACTTGCAATATTGAAAGATTCTGTGGGCAAAATATCAGTGTTCTTCGATTTCAGCAAGTTTTATATGATCAAGAACCAATGATATTGAAGGAAAAAGTCAAAGCTTAAGGAACTGGTGAAGAACAATGCTCCAGGAATTGAAGAAATACTAATTGAGACGTTTCAACAAATAGATGCCATGCTGAAGGTACTCACTCAGCCATGCCAAGAAATTTGGAAGACAGCTACCTGGCCAACTGACTGGAAGAGATCCATATTTGTACTCATTCTAAAGAAAGGTGATCCCACAGAATGTAGAAATTATCAAGCAATATCATTAATATCACACACAAGTGAAACCTTGCTGAAGACAATTTAAAAACCGTTGCACCAATATACTGACAGAGAACTTCCAGAAACGCAAGCCGGATACAGAAGAGGACATGGAATGAGGAATACCATTGCTGATGTCAGATGGATATTAGCCAAAAGCAAAGAATACCAGAAAGTTGTTTACTTGTGTTTTATTGACTATGCAAAAGTATTCGATTGTGTGGATCATAACAATTGATGGATACCATTGAGAAGAATGGGATTTCCAGAACACCTAATTGTTCTCGTGAGGAACCTGTACATAGACCAGGAGGCTCTTGTTCAAACAGAACAATGTGATACTGCATAGTTTGAAATCAGGAAGGGAGTGTGTCAGGGTTGTATCCTTTCATTATACTTATTCAATCTATATGCTGAGCAAATAATCCAAGAAACTGGACTATATAAAGAAAAGTGTGTGGCATCAGGATTAGAGGAAGATTCATTAACAACCTGCAATACACAGACGACACAACTTTGCTTTCTAAAAGTGAGGATGACTTGAAGCACTTACTGGTGAAGATTAAAGACTACAGTCTGCAATATAGACTACTCCTCTACATAAAGAAAATGAAAATTCTCACAACTCTACCAATAAGCAGCATGACGATAAGTGGAGAAAAGATTGAAGTTGTCAAAGATTTCATATTACTTTGTTCTACAATCAACACCAATGGAAAACAAGACATCACATGACATACTGCATTGGGCAAATCAGTTGCAGAAGACCTCTTTCAAGTGCTGAAGAGGAAAAATTTCTCTTGAAGACTAAAGTGCACCTAACCCAAGCTATGGTATTTTCAATTGCCTCATATGCATGTGAGAGCTGAACAATGAATAAGGAAGACTGAAGAAGAGCTGATGCTTTTGAATTGTGGTGCTGGCAAAGAATACTGAAAGTACCATGGACTGCTAAAACAAATAAAAATCTGTCCTAGATGAGGTGCAGCCAGAATGCTCCTTAGAAGCAACAATGGCTAGACTTCGTCTCACCTACTTTGGTCACGTTGTCAAAAGGGACTATTCCCTTTTGCTAAAGTAGATAGTCAATGAGAAAGGGACAGACCCTCAATGAGATGGAGTGATCTGTTGGCTGCAATGATGGGCTCAGGTGTAGCAAGGATTGTGAGGCTGGCACAGGACCAGACAGCATTAAGTTCTGTTGTACATAGGGTCACAATTAGTCAGAGCTGACTCGATGGCACCTAATAACAACAACAACAATCAAAATTTATTCGTGTAACTTAAAAAAAGAAAAAAGAAAGACAGAAAACAGCGTCTGATGACTAGCTCCCTACTGGTGTAAATTTAAAATTGCTGAGCGTGGAATTCAATGTTTTCCATAATCCAGCCCCATCTTACATTTATCTCCTTAAGTCTCACTAAGTTTCTTCACATATCTATTATCCATTCAATATGGACTACTTGATGTTTCCTAAATAGGCCTAGTTTTTCTTTCTTTGTTTAATTAGTTCATGCTGTTCGCTTCCATTTGTATTATTTTCTCTCTCTTATATATACCAATGTCCTACATATCATTTACATCCTAGAATAAACGTCATCTCCTTCATTTAGCCTCTCTTCATAACTCTTAGCCAGCTGTCTTAGATATTTAGTGCTGTCATATCAGAAAAAACACAAGTGAATGGCTTTAACAAACACTTTTTTTTTCTCTCACAGTTTAAATTTGAAGTCAGGGCACTAGATTTAGAAGATTCTTATATTCTTTCACCATCTGTGGACCTCATTTTACTTAGAGATCTCCATGTGTCTTAACATCAATCTTCCCTTGAGTCTAGGAGGTTCTCTGGGGAGGGATGCTGGGTACAAAAGATGTTCTCCACTCCAGGCTCTCTTCTTTTTTGGTAGCTCCCCCTCTTTCTGTTACCTTCTTTCTCCTATTATCTCTTGTAAGCTAAAAGATATGGTTCAAGTAAGGGTGTGACTTGATTAAGGATGTGAATTGAGTAAGGGCAGTGTCTAAAAACCAAAAAAAAAAAACCTCAAACTCACTGCCCTGGAGTCAGATCCAACTCATAATGACCTCCCTTGGGTTTCTGAGGCAATATAACTATGCAAGTAGATTGCCCAACCTTCCTTCCAAAGACAGACTAGTGGATTTGAACCGCCAGCCTTCTGGTTAGCAGTCAAATTTCTTGGGCACTACACAACCAGAGCTCCTCTGTGTCTTGGGCTGCTATAACAGAAATACCATAAGTTGATGACTTTATTTAACAAACAGAAAATCATTCTCTTACAGTTTAAGAGGCTAGACATCTGAACTCAGAGTTCTGTCTCTAAGGGAAGACTAGGCTAGAAATTTGAGTTCAAAGCTTCACCCAGATCTAGGGGCTGGGTGAAGGTCCCTAGACACTGGGCTTCAGTTCTGCCTTCTAGGTTCACTGGAGCAAGCTGGGAGCTTCTAATTTATGCAGCTGTTGGCTACTGATGAATTGAAGATTGGCAGACAGTATGGCAAGGTGCTGGCTGCTCAGACTGATGAATCCAAGATTGGAAGGTAAAATGGTAGATTGCTTGCTCATAGGCTGCAGAGGCAACAATCCTAAGGTCTGCAGGCAACATAGCAGACCACCTTGTTCAAGTCCAGGATCTGGAGATGATGATGGGCCAATGCAGGATCCCAAAATAAGCAAAAAGGTAAGAGACTTTTCCCAAAGCTTCTAAATATATACTGGAAGCAGACCACACCCCTTAGGCAACTCCCCTTCAAGGAATTAGCTGCTTATAACAGATTCCACCATGGAGATGATAACACCATGTCCAATCTCATCATGGTGAATAACTACATCCAGCTGCCAAGCCATTCATAATCATGGCATAGTCAAGTTGATATGCAACCTTAACTAGCCCAGGTGGTTACTCAAGATACTCTACATCTTCATAGGCTGCCTCACAGACTATAAAACCACACCCACTGCCATTGAGTTGATTCCAACTCATAGTGACCCTCTAGGGCAGAGTAGAATTTCTCCAAAGGGTATCCAAGGCAGTAAATCTTTGTGGAAATAGACTCCTTCATCTTCCTCCTATAGAACAGATGGTGGGTTCAAACCTCTGACCTTTGGGTTAGCAGGCTAATGTTTTAACAACTACATCACTATAAGTCCTCCTCATTAATATATAGGAGTCAGGATTTACAACACATCATCAAATGAAGATAATTACATCAGATCACTAAATGGAGAACAACTGTACAATATTGGCAATGAT
>NW_006921668.1:10528663-10542217 GCF_000298275.1 Orycteropus afer afer
AGGACTCAAGATACATTCCACCTGTGTTGCCCCAACAGAATTAACCTAAATCCCATCACAGAGTTGATTGCCAGTCATTATAGGGAATGACTACTATCAGCTGCCCAGCCAAGTTGATACCTGACCTTAACTACCACAGCACCCAAACAGGCATGGATAATGGGATTTACAAAACATCACAGAATGGAGCATAATGGCTAGAAGGGCCACATCAAGCAATTCACTGCACCATGATAGCAGTTATAAACCACTGTTCAGACTTCTGGTTTGACAGTTACGCAGTCTGACCCTATGCTCTACTTATTGGTGGACACATCTTAACTCATGTATTAGATTTTTTGAGGCAAGAGACTCATCTTTATATATTCCACAGTGCCTGGCATGTATTTGGCACACAGTAGCATTTCAATAATTATCTCTTGAATGAGTGAATTAGTATGTCAGTCAACTGAAGAGAAATGTATACTTTATAATTTATTACTGAGGTCCTCTGGCTGTTGATTCTCACAGAATTTTGTAGAACTATTAAAATAAAACTTGATCACAATAGAATCTCCAAATGTTATTCCAAGAATAGGTTCCGGAATAATAATATAAAAATCCAGTTGTAAGACCATGGAAAACATTCCAAAATGTCAGAGATCTTGGATTTAAAAATAATGATGATGGTATTAATATGGAAAACATGTTCAGTAATTAATAATGTGTATGTATGTGTGTATGCAATATATTCATATATTTTTTTATTATTTATATACCTATTTAACAAAGAAAGAACCCAATTGTGACACCAAATCTTAAGATAATTTGTCAGTAACACATGTATTGCTACAAGTTATAAAAGTAAAATGCATATATATATATATATATATATATATATATATATAAATTAAGGCACCCTTGGGTCATTCAGCCCAGCTGGCAATACACCTGAATAAAAATGGAGACTTGGACTTAATCTCCAAACCTGTCGTTTATTTCTTTCACACAAAATGTATGAGGCACAGGTGGCCAGAAGTCAAAGATCATATGCTGCCTGAATGCTTCATAAGGCAAGGTACAAATGTATGAGACCTGCTGGGTGAAATCAAAAAGTCACGAGAATAGGGTGCAATTTTAGTGGCCTAGGTCAAAGGCCATACTGCTTTTGGTGTTTTACAAATGTTTGACAGATTAAATGCCCACCTCCTAGGGATAACAAATAGGGCATGCAGCTAAAAGTATTCGTAAGCATTAAAGCTTCATTCAGAATTCGCCTTGTGAAGGACATAGGTCACATAACATTAGTAACATGGTTACAATCCTTTTTTTTTCCTCTAGGGTCTAAAAATTATCCTTTGGACAATATCCCTGACATTAATTTCAGGTCAATCAGTATGAAGGCTAGAAATGTAAAAAAGAAAAGAGAAAAAAAACCTCAATAGTTATTTGCACAAGCTTTCTTCTTTGAAATATAACAGAACCTTTAAAAAAAAAAAAAAAAAAAACATTTTTCAGTGTTTTTGTCCTGTATGTAGTCTCATTTGATTACTAATCTGTAAATTTAATCCCAATGACCTTGATCAAAGTAAAGCAATTATTTTGCTGATATTCAGCATTATTTACAATTCAATAGCTTTAGGAATTGACCTGTTATAAAGATGTATTTTGATAAATCTTGTTACCAGGACAATGGAATAAAGTAATATATAGAAAACTACTTTACACACATTACAAAATGCTCTGAAATTAAGGTACACTATTATTCAACATATTACCTCTTTATTCTTATTCAAGCTCTGGGAATATATGCACCTAAAATTAAAGTATGTATTGTGACGTACCTTTATTAGTATTATTTTGCAATTTGGAAAAAAAAAAAAAAAAACTTACCTTTCTTTGTGATTTTACCTAAACTAGTGGTGTAAATTGTAATGAGTCAGAATAAAGTAGAAGGCTTGTTAAACAGAGTGTTGGGCCTCACCCCAAAGTTTCTGATTCAGTAGATCTGGGTGGTGTCTGAGAACTGGCGTCTTAGTTTCCCAGTGTTGCTATAACAGAAATACCACAAGCTGGTGGCTTTAAAGGTCACATTTTTTTTTCTCGCAGTTTAAGAGGCTAGAAGTCCAAATGCAGGGCTCTAGTTCTTCAGGAAAGTTCTTTCTGTGGGCTTTGGGGAAAGATCTTACAGTAACACCACTAGGTGCATGCAAGGGGTGAGAATCTCACCATGTGATACTACTGTGAGAGGGGATGACACTAAAATGATTGTTTATAAAATTTTTGTGCAATGTTTCAGAAGAAATTTATTTTTTATAAAAAATTTACCTGAAGTTAGTCATAAAAACAAAAACATTTTTTGTAAGCCCAGCTTACCTACAAGGCTACAACTCTGTGCTAATTTACCTTTTGAAACTTCTAATGTGGCAGGAGCTCTGGTAGCATAGTGCCTAAGGCACTTGACTGCTAACCAGAAGGCTGGTGGTTCAAACCCACCTGCCACTCCTCAGAAGGAAGTTTGGGCAATCTACTTCCATAGTGTTACTGCCTCAGAAACCCAAGGAAGGGTCACTATGAGGTGGGGCCAACTGGATGGCATATAACAACAATAACAAAGTGGTCCAGTCAGAGCTGTCATTGTTACCCAATTACAACGACACTTAGAATCACGTGTTTTTGTCTGCACCTACTGAAAGTATTTATTTTATTTATTTGCTGCTGGTGGTGTTTTTATAGCCACAGATTTTGTCCAATTTTCCAGTGTTTTAGCTACAATATTATAATAATTAGCATTCATGAACTATACCAGTAACTTTTTTGAGAATAAAGTAATAATTAAAGGAGAAGTAGGAGAAAAACAAAAACAAACAAACAAGCAAAAAAAAACCTTCAGCTTAGTTACTAATAATGTTGTAACTAATAATATTGTAATTTAATGCAGGAAGATTTTATAAGATAGCTTTGTTGTTGGTAGTCATATATTCTAAGAAATATTATACTTAAGAAATGTATAACTTTATTTATCACATTCTATAATTAAAATTGATAATATACATACTAAGGATTCTATATGGTCTAGTATGAGAGTAGGTCCATATGGGGTGACCCATGAGTTACTGCCCTGGGTGACACAAACCTGGTGATGTCATTTGATCCTTGTCTTTTCAGCTTATGCAGCCCTGACATTCCTGTTTCTTGGTGATCTTCATCTGGTATCTGTCTTTTCTAGTAGGAGTTCTGGTGGTGTAGTGCCTAAGACATTTGACTTCTAACCAAAAGGCTGGTGGTTCAAACCCACTGGCCACTCCTCTGAAGGAAGATTGGCCAATCTACTCCTGTAAAGATTCTGCCTCGGAAACCCAAGGAGGGGTTGCCATGAGTCAGAAATAACTTGACTGCAGTGAACTTGAGTTTATATGTTTCTATGTCTAATTTGTTTTTTTACAAATTTCAATATAATTAAATTTAGGACTTATCCAACACTGATACACTTTCATTAATATAAAAAAGAAAATCTTATTGCTAAACAGAATTTATCCAGTCATAAAACCAAAACCAAATCCCCTTGACTTTTGAGTCTATTGCACCTCAGAGAGACCCTTAGGGACAGAGGAAAACTGCCCCATGAGGTTTCCAAGTCTGTAAATCTTTATATAAGCAGACTGCCACAGCTTATGGAGTGGCTGGTGAGTTTGAACTGCTAAACTTTTGGTCAGTAGTTGAGTGCTTCACCCTTGAGCACCCGAGCTCTTTTGCACAGGCATAAGGCTTAGGAACCCAACATGTAATTTGGGGGGACATGATTCAGTGCATTATAATTGGCATGTCTAACATGTGCCCAAGACATGCTGGTCTTGCTTGTTGAGAGACTACACTTTGAGAACCACAGATCTAAACGATGTGCTAAACTTACAGAATGAAATGTTAGAGAATCCATTCAATAATCTGGATATGTGCAAATATGTCACCATTTTATGTATTTAAATCTTGTAGATTTAACATTAGTGCTTTCTTTACTTTCCACTTTCAACTGGATGATGTTACAACAAAATGTAGATCCTGATTTTATTTTTGTCCCTAATTTATGGATCATCATCAAAATGAACATCCTTCAATAGTGACTCTTAAACTCATTCACTCACTGCAATCAAGTTGATTCTGACTCATAGAAACCCTCTTGGGTTTCCGAGGATGTAAATCTTTACAGAAGCAGACTGCCCCATATTTCTTCCTCAGAGTGGGTGATGGGTTCTAACCACTGACTTTTGTTAGCTACCAAATGCCTTAATCACTACATCACCAGAGTTCCTTTTATATTGACTTTTAGAAGATCTTAAAATTATTTAAAATTATTTTTATTAATTGATTTTCCTGAAACTTACTAAATGCACAATCAATAGCATTGCTATTTTTCTTTGACATCAAAGATAATGATAATTAATTACTACCAGTAAAAATATGACTAAAAACCCAAGCCATGAATTTTCTAAATTAAATTAAACTTTGTTTGTCCTTTTGTAGTCTTAAAAATGAATTGATTGTACTATTTGTCAAAGATAGTACTATGTGTAATTCTTTTTGCATTGGCAGTGCTAATGGTCACCTCTGCCTGTATTGTTTTCATTGTTATACAGATTTCTATTTGACTGCTAACCAGAAGGCTGGTGGTTCAAACCCATCAGCCATTCCTCAGAAGGAAGGATGGGCAATCTACTAAACCCCCAAGGAGGGGTTGCTATGAGTGGGATCCAACTTGATGGGAGTGAGTTTTTTTTTGTTGTTGTTGTTGTTCATCTGAAGTGTAATGTTACTATAAAACCTTTTGTAATTTGAAATGAGACAAAGCAAAAAATCAAATACCATTAATTTATATGGGAAAAAATTTTGAGCATTCCCAGACTCAAAAAGCAACCTACCAAACAATACCAAATAATTCATAAAAGCTAAAATAACACTAGCATATAGTACAAGCGGGAATGATATGACAAATACAAAGCCTATAAAAAGTAGAAATAATGTCTGTATGGTGTAGTCTAGTAGCATAGTGCCTAAGGCACTTGACTGCTAACCAGAAGGTTGGAGGTTCAAACCTACCAGCCACTCCTGGGAAGGAAGATTGGGCAATCTACTTTCGTAGTGATACTGCCTCAGAAACCCAAGGAGAGGTCACTATGAGTCAGGTCTGACTCGATGGCAAACAACAACAACAACAGTGGTGTAGTCCAGGGAAGGAGCTTGGAGATGCCACTCTTGCTGCTTGGGGTGTGGACTTCCTCTTAAACTGCTTACTGCAAAACAAACACTGACCACTAGTTGCACTTTCACCTTTTTTCATAAAAATGAAAAGCTTCTTTGCATTCGTTTGAGTTAGAGAAAGGAGATATTAATGTAGATTTTTCATAAAAGGTAAGTGGCTTTAATAGAACTTTAAAAAAGCAGGGCATACATATATTTATTGTCTGTTTTTCTTCAGAAAGCAATGCCTTTGCCACAAAAATTTTATATCTCTGCAGTAATCAAATTACTCTGATTTTATCTTCACCACTGCTAACCAGAAGGCTGGCAGTTCAAACCCATCAGCCACTCCTTGGAAGGAAGATTGGGCAATCTACTTCTGTAGAGATACCACCTCGGAAACCCAGGAGGTGGTGCTATGAGTCCAATCAACACCATTGTTGTTGTTGTTGTTGTTATGTACCGTCGAGTCACACCTGACTCATAGTGACCCCTCCTTAGGTTTCCGAGGCAGTATCACTACGGAAGTAGATTGCCCCTTCTTCCTTCCGAGGAGTGGCTGGTGGGTTTGAACCACCAACCTTCTGGTTAGCAGTCAAGTGCCTTAGCCACTATGCTACCAGAGCTCCCAATCAACACCATGGCAGTGAGTTAATATAAAAAGGAAATGGCTTGGGAAAAGTATGCCAAGAGCACTCTCAAGTTCATTTTAGCAGACTTCACCTTCAGTGGGTCTATTGTCAACAACAGAATTTTGACAGCAGAAGAACTTATTAATATGGATTGTGCAAAAAGTTTGAAAAAACAAAGTTAGTATGTAAGGATCTAGGATATGAATCCTCCAGTGGTGTAGTGCCCAAGGCATTTGACTGATAACCAGAAGGTTGGCAGTGCAAACCCACCAGCCACTTCATGAAAGGTAGACTGGGTAATCTACTTCCATAAAGATTTACTGCCCTGGAAACCCAAAAGGGGTAGCTATGAGTTGGTATCAACTTGACAGCAGTGAGTTTGGTTTAGGACATGAATAAACCATGTTGTTGTTGCTGTTGTTATGTGCCATCAAGTCGGACCTGACTCATAGCGACCCCTCCTTGGGTTTCTGAGGCAGTATCACTACGGAAGTAGATTGCCCCATCTTCCTTCCGAGGAGTGGCTGGTGGATTTGAACCACCAGCTTTCTGGTTAGCAGTCAAGTGCCTTAGCCACTACACTACCAGAGCTCCCGAATAAACCATATAGCCCTGAAAATCACATTGAAATATGGCATTAGGCATTGCTATCTGTTCCTTAGTACAGGTTTTTACCCCACTTCCCCATTCTGATTACCTAGTTTTCTGTGAGGCTATTTTTCTGCTGCTGTTTTATTTCGTGAGAACAAGTAATTTACGTGAGAGTCTTGGTGCCCATAATTTTCCAATTTGTAGTAATTCTCAGCATAGCTGATTATAGATGAACACTTCTGGATACAAATTATATACAAATAAATATTCACTCAAGGGATAATGTTTTGCAAGATCCACCCCCCCCCCAACTATTGCTGTTGTTGGGTATTATCAATTATGACTCAAAGTGACCCCATGCAACAGAATAGAACTACTCTGTAGTATTATGTAGGTTGTAATTAATTGTGAGCTTTTGGTTTCAAACCACTAACATTTTGGTTAGCAGCTGATAGTTTTAACCACTGACCCCCTTGGTTCCTTCTAAGAAGATAAAGAACTTAAAAAAAAAAAAAGAAAAACTTGAAAATTAACAATGAAACTGATTTTAAAATATAGTGAAGATGCTCACTTGTGTTTTGTTGACTATACAAAGGCATCTGACAATGTGGACTATAACAAACTATGGATAACATTGTAAAGAATTGTTGTTGTTGTTATGTGCTGTTGAGTCGGACCCGACTCATAGCAACCCCTCCTTGGGTTTCCGAGGCAGTATCACTATGGAAGTAGATTGCCCAACCTTCCTTCCAAGGAGTGGCTGGAGGTTTGAACCACCAGCCTTCTGGTTAGTAGTCAAGTGCCTTAGGCACTACACTACCAGAGCTCCCTATTGCAAAAAATGGTGATTCCAAATTACTTAATTGTGCTCATGCAGTCCCTGTACATTGACCAAGAAGCAGTCATGCTAGCAGAACAAAGGGATAATGTATGGTTTAAAATAAGGAAAGATGTGTGCCACGGTTCCTTGCACCATCCTTATTCAACCTGTATGTTGATCAAATAATTTGAGAAATTAGACTATATGAAAAAGAAGACAGCATCAAGATTGGAGGAAAATTCACTAACAATCTGCACTTTGGGAAAAGACACAACCTTATAGGCTGAAAGTCAGAAAACTTGTAGTACTTACTGATGAAGATCAAACACTAGTCTTCAGTATGAATTACACTTCAGTATAAGAAAACAAAAATCCTCACAACAGGACTGATAAGTAGCTTCATGATAAATGGAGAAAAGATTGAAGTTTCCAAGGATTTCATTTGACTTGGATGCACAATCAATGCCCAAGAAAACAGCAGTGAAGAAATCAAATGACATATTGCACTGGGAAAATCTGCTGCAAAAGGACCCTTTAAAATGTTTAAAAGCAAAGATGTCACTTTGAGGACAAAGGTGAACCTGATGCAAGTCATGGTATTTTCAACCTCCTCATGCATGTGAAACCTGGACAATGAATAAAGAAGAATTGATGGATTTGAATTACAGTGTTAGCAAAGCATATTCAATGTACTGTGGATGGTCAGAAGAACGAACAATTCTGCCTTAGGTAGTACAGCCAGAATTCTCCTTGGAGGCGAGGATGGCAAGACTTGTCTCACTTACTGTGGACATATTATTAGGAGGGCCCAGTCTCTGGAAAAGGATGTTATGCATCAGCAAAAAAAAAAAAAAAATGATGAAGACCTTCAATAAGAATGATTGTCACCATGGTTTTAACCATAGGCTCAAACATTTTGAGGATGATTTTGAGGATGGTTCTGAATGGAGAAATGTTTCCGTCTATTTTACATAGGGTCTCTGTGAGTCTGAACAGACTCAATGGCCTCTAACAACAATGGTATGTATGTAAAATATTTCTAAGGAAAATAGAAAACCCTTTTTATCCAACATATAACTTGTTGTAACAGTTTCTATAAAGAAATGTCCCATGACTGAGTAAAGGAGATTTGTAATTTGATATTCTTCCATAAAATAGCATGAAACCGTACATTTCAAACCTAAACTAATAAAATAAATTGTGCCTAGGTAGAAAACATATGGATTATTGTTATTCTTTATGTAATATCCAGGAATGTCTCTCAATGAGCTTTAAATACCTAAATCTTGAATTGCCTTTTGGATTTTTTTTTGTTGTTGTTTTAGGGTTGGTTGTGAAAGAATATATGCTTTGAAATGCACTGGAGAACATGCTGGGGCAAGGCATGGCCAAAACTTTGCATTAACCCACCCTGGAGCTGCTTACTGGCAGATGAATTGTTATCTCTTGAATGTAATGATAATAAATAAATCATAATGAAAAAATAGTTCTTTTTTCCTGGTTGTCAAAATAACTACATTTTTTTTTATTTTAGAAAGATATGAGTTTATAATATTTATATTTTTATCTACAAAAATAAGCCTAAATCTATATAAATTAAAGTCAATGGCATTGTCTATTAAAAATATGATGGTGCCTGGAACTAGATAGAAATATTGAAAGAATAAAGAAATTTGTACTCTGTAGAGAGACATTCAGGGAAAAAAGGACATGACCAAGAGAACCTGTTGTTGGTGGAAGACTCCCCATTATCCAATACCTCCTCTTGGCAGCAAGAAGAGTTCTCCAGGCACCTTCCATCCTGATCTCTTTCCACTTTGTGTTCTCCATGAATTGAGATTCTGCAGCTTTCCCTGAGTTCTGCTCAGAACTTCTCCTGTGCTGGTGATTACTGTTTTATGTCCATGCATATTCTGGTGCTACATCTTCCTCTACTTGAAATAATCTGAAGGTGATTCTTCCTTGGAACCAAACACCATAACTATGATATTTTTCACTTATTTCCATGTCGGTAATTACTGTAAAATAAATGTCAGTATACTGCTTGAGTACAAACTTTCGCTCAAAATTGTAGAATATACTAATAGATAAGTGTTCAAAAAAATATCTAAATCCTTTTTTTTAATATATTTCTAGTTATATCTATTTCAAATTATTTTCAAAATTCTAAATATAATAATTGCAGGTCAGTTCTGTGAATATTCTCCTAGAAAGATAGGTGTCCATCCTATCTTTTTACTTTTTTTATTTTTTAATTTTATTTACTTATTGTGATTTGGGTGAAAGTTTACAGAGCAAATTGGTTTTCTACTCAACAATGTGTACACATTTTGTTTTTTGTGTGACATTCTTTGCATTCACCACAATGTAAAAGCACTCTTCTAGTTTCCTCCCTGTGTTTACCATTTCCCTTCATCCTTCTTTCCTCTTCTCTCCTGCCTTCTTAGCTTTATTCTGGCAAATGATGCCCTTTTGATTGTCTATAGTTGATTGTTCTAATGAGTGCATAACTTCCTGTTATTATTGTTCACCTTACAGGCCTGTCTGTTGTTTGGCCTGAAGTTAGGCCACCAAGGTGAGTTTAGTGCTCAGCTTGAAAGGTGTCTCATTGTTCTACATCCTACTTTGGTGACTAGTAATTGGGGTCTTAAACACTAGCAAGAAGCCATCTAGATGCAACAATGGGTCTCCTCTCATCCAAAACAAAGAAGAATGAAGAAAACCAAAAGCACATGGAGACAATTAGTCCAAGGGACTGGCAGACCATGTGATGCTTAACCTATATGACCATGAGAACAGAAGAACTAGATGGTGTCTGACTACCACTGCCAACCACTCAGAAAGGATTAGTGCAGGAGATCCTTAGATAGAGTGGAAGAAGAATGTGAATGGAAGAACAATGTGAAAGAAAATTCAAAATCATAAAAAAAAAAAAGATGAAGTTTATGGTCTGATAGAACCTGGTGAGACCCCTGAGATTATGGCCCCCAGTTACCCTTCAAGTCTGGAACTGAACTCACTCCTGTGGCTTCCAGCCAAACAATACACAGGTATATAGGGTGAATATTTACATGATATAGATACACTCCTTAGAGGGATCAATCAATCAGTCATGGGAGAACAGAAAGGCAGTGTTTGCACAGGGGTATAGCTTGAAGGGCAAGAATGTCCAGGAGAGAAGGACTTAAGGAAGAGGTAGCTAAAGAGAAGTGGGAAGAGAGCTGTTTCATTGTGGGAAATTGCAGTGAATGTCATGAAATAAAATGTGTATGAACTGCATTACGAACTGTGAATTTGCTCTGCAAACTCACCCAAATCACAATAAAAATTTTTAAAAGAAAAAAGAAAAAGAAAAGAAAAAAAAAAAGGATTTAATCACAAATAAATTATCAAGTCACGGGAAAAAAAAGTATCTCAGGGGTTCTACTAGTCTCTATCAGACCAGTAAGCCTGGTTTTTTATATGATTTTGAGTCTTGTTCTACATTTTTCTCCTAATCTAGCTGTCAGGGTCTTCCTTTTGTGATGTCTTTCAGAGCAGTGGTAGCTGAGCACCATCTAGTACTTCTGGCCTCAGGGTGATGGAGGCTCGTGTCCATTAGTCTTTTGGGCTAATTTTTTTCCTGGCATCCTTGATTTTCTTCATTCTTCTTGGCTCTGGATGAGATGAGGCCAATATTTCCACCTTAGATGGCCAATCTACTCTATCATTTCAGAGCTTAATCAAACTTTATTATTATTAAAGGTCTAAATACCTACATTAGTTTTAATTAATATGGGACATCCAAATGGTTGGACAAATGGTTAGGTTCTCCACTACTAGCAGGACAGTTTGTGGTTCTCACCCACCAAGAGCTGTCTCAGAAGGTAGGCCTGGCTATCTGTTTCTGGAAATCACAGCCTTGAAAACCCTACTCTACATACATGGGGTTACCATGAGTTAGAATTGACTCAAAGGCAACTAACAACAATCAACATGGTAAGTTACTGCAAGTGAACCATTGACAAAGCCAAATAAAGTAAATAAAAGTTAATGCTGAAAAATACAATATTCAACTGTGCAGATATTACTTAGGGTATATAAACTCAGGATTCAGTGACTGGAGCCCAGAGAGCTTGGCCAACATCTGCAACAAAAAGAGAATTTTTCTCTCTGTATTTAGATTACAGTTTGCTAATAATTAACACATCAAGCCCTTAAGTCCTTGAGGGTGCAACATATGTATTCTCTGGGTAAAAAGAGGAGAAAATGTCCTTATGCTCTGGTGGCTAGTGCCTAAGGCATTTGACTGCTAACCAGAAGGCTAGTGGTTCAAACCTACCAGCCACTCCTCAGATGGAAGGTTGGGCAATCTATTTCCATAGTGATACCACCTCAGAAAACCAAGGAGGGGTCACTATGAGTTGGGTCTGACTCAACGGCAGTGTGTTGCTCTGTTGCACTATACCTTTTCAGGAGTTTTTACTATGATTTAATTTTGATTCATAACACAAGTCCTTTCACTGAACAAAAGATACTTGGCAGAGCCATTAAATGGTGGGCTTGCATGAATCAACCTGCTTCTCACATAGTAAATGTGTAAATCAGAAACTGTGTCTCTGTTTCCACATTAGAAAAACATGCAACCAAGGGAGACTATTTTGTATCATTTAAGAGATATCAAGAGAGGTAAATAAAAATACAAAGTATCTCACACATAGTAAGCACTCAACTAATGTTAAGTGGAGTACCTGAGCATTGAAAACAGTTAACACACTCAACTGCTGACGATAAACTTGGAGGAGGCATTTAGTACACTGGAGGTATCTAGGAAGAAAGATCTGGTAATCTACTTCTGAAAAATAAGCCATTAAAATCTTCAGAGCACAGTTCTACTCTGACACACGTGGAGTTGCCAGGAGTCGGAGTTGACTCCACTGCAATTGATTTTTAAATGCTAATTAGTGCTATTATGAGAAAACATACTATATCTATTTACCTACCTATCGATTTATCCATATCGATTGTTATGTCTTGTTACAAAAGACATTCAATGTGTGATCAACATAGTGGCATTGAGGAAGAGGAAGACCTAGAGAGGTACATGGAAGGTACAGACAACAAAGATGAATCCTTTTGCCCATACAGTACGGTGTTGTCAGTGATGGCAAACACTGATCTACAGGTTAATAGAAGGGAAAACAGGCTAACTGTCCAGGTATGTCTAGGCAGGGGGTACTGTGCCCAGGAACATGTATAAAGTTGGCAGGTGATATTTCCACAAGTGTATTTGTATGTGCTATAAAAATATCCAGATATATAGTAAAGGTGACAAGGGACAAGGTTGTGGTAACTTCTTGGCTACAGATAACTATCCAGAGGGAGCAAGTAGTTGGACCTGTGGGCTTGGGACCATAGTCACAGAGGACATCAAGCTCAATTGGCATTACATACTACAAAAACATTGTTCTACATTCTACTTTGGTGAATAGTGACTGGGATATTAAAAGCTTGCAAGTAGCCATCTATATGTAAAGATGGGTCTCTCCTAGTCCAGAGTGAAGAAGAATGAAGAAAACCAAAAATGTATGGAAGCAATTAGTCCAAGGGACTGGCACACCATGTGATCCTCAGCCTATATGACTATGAGACCAGAAGAACTAGATGGTGCCTGGCTACCACAGTCAACCACTCAGAGTGGGATCTATGTAGGAAATCCTGGATAGAGTAGGAGAACAATGTGGAATAAAACTCAAAATCATTTAAAAAAAAAAAAATGGACCAGGTTTGTTGGTCTGATAGAGCCTGGTGAAACCCCTGAGATTATGGCTCCTAGCTGCTCTTCAGGTCTGGAATTGAACCCACTCTTGTGGCTTCCAGCCAAACAAAAGCCATGCATATGGGCTGAACATTTACATCAGGTAGATGCAGTACTTGAAGCAACAATCATCGGAGAGCAGAAAGACAATGTTTGCACAGGGAGACAGCTGGGTGGGGGAGTGCATGGGAGGGAAGGGCACAGAAAAGAGGTATCTATGGGGAAGATGGGGCAATCTACTTCCATAGTGATACTGTCTAGGAAACCCAAGGAGGGGTCGCTATGAGTCGGGTTGACTGGACGGCACATAACAACAACATGTGGAGAAGTAGGAAGAGAGCTGTTCCATTATGCAGAATTGCAGTTAATGTCATGAGGAAAGTGTATGTGAGCTGCTGTATGGAAGATGAATTTGCTCTGTAAAGTTTTACCCAAATCATAATAAAAAATTAAAAAAAAACAAAAAAACATTCAATGTGGAAAAGCTATTCTTCCAAAAA
>NW_006921668.1:10542339-10557610 GCF_000298275.1 Orycteropus afer afer
TCTATATCTATCTATATCTGTATATCCTCCTGAGCATTATTAAGTTGCTCAGGAATTTTTAGCAGTCATTTCATGCTTACTGCCTTGGGCTTTTCCTGAAAATGGTCTGTGCATGCTTTAATGTGGAAGCCGTGTAGAGATAGGAACAGGACCTTGTGGACCGGAGTAAATGGCAGCATCTTTTCCCTGGGAAAATTCTTCTTTTTATTGGAGGGGAGAAAGCTTATTGAAAACATTCACCCTTTAACAAATTGTCTCTTTAGGCCCATGCTTCTTACTTTAGATTTGGACCTAGGTTACCAAGGAAGGAAAGTAAAACAGAAAACACAAAAGCAGCCACATTTAAGGATGGCTTAAGAAAGACAGACAAGCCCAGCAAACTTTGAAGTTAGTGAGAAATAGGCAGATAAATCTGCTGGATGGACATCACCTTTAAAAGCAGTTCTACAGAGACACCATGGCATTGTCTCTAGGTGGATGACTCTAGATATGGAATGTTGCTGTTGTTCTTAGGTGACATTGAGTCTGTTCAAACTCAGAGCAACCCCATGTACAACAGAATGGAACATTGCCCAGTCCAGCATCATCCTCATTGTTGCAGCCACTGTGCTGATTAATCTCATTGAGAATCTTCCTTTTTTTTTTTTTTAAATTAACCCTCATTTTACCAAGTATGATCTCTTTCTCCAGGGACAGCTCCCTCCTGATAACATGTGCAAGGTAGTGAGATGAGGTCTCACCATCCTCCCTTCTAAGGAGCATTCAGACTGCACTTCTTCTAAGACACATTTGTTCATTCTTCTGGCAGCCCTTGATACATTTAATCCTTATGCCAACATAATAATTCAAGGGCATAAATTCTTCAGTCTTCCATATTTGTTGTTCATCTTTCACATACATATAAGGTGATTGAATGAGAACATAAAATACTGAAAGAGGAAACACAATTCAAAAAGAAACTTTGTGGTTGTAATGTACATGGTCTTTTTGAGAATTTTTCTATGGTTATATATTATTAATAGCCCTGGGTTGGTGGGTTTGTCTCAGAGGCACACTATAAATCATCCAAAGAGTTAGTTGTGATAGTCACTATTAATACCTTGTGCTCCATAGTGAAATATCTTTTTGTACTTATTTTCTCTTCTTCCTTTGCATTCCACTGTTCATCAATCACAAAAGCAGCCTTGCCATTTCTGTCTTGCCTCATTGAACTCCTGCTTTCTTTGACTGTTACCCCCTCATTGGAATGCACATGCCCGCCTGCCTCTCTGGGTCCCTATGTACTGCTCCCAGTGAGCCTCCTTTCCTGGCACTGAGCTGCAAGGCAATATTTCCCATCTGCTGAATAAAGAGCATGACTCAGGCAGTTTGATATGGTTTGGGAGACCACAGCAAACCAGTGATGCACAACTCACTTTTATTCCACAAGACTGTGGGAGCACAAAGGGATAAAGGGCCTTTCTGCTAAGCTGAGAGCAGAGTCCTGCATTGAAAAACAAGTACTCCTCCTTGAAACACTCAATATGTTTCATATTCAAGTCAGAAACATTGTGGGAATAATTTAAAGATGCATCTAAACGGAAGTTATCTTGCAATGTACAAGCAAGCTTCTCTTTCATAAACCAGCTGTTTTCTTTCTGCTGAATGTTTACTGGATTTGGAATCAGCCTGTGTTTATTATGCAGTAGCAAGGAAGTTCTGTCTGTTTGGAAAGAATCTACAAACCCTTAAAGGAAAAAGACAGGGTTGGGAAGTTAGGCAAAATTTTGGGGTCTCTGCTTAATATCACATCCCCAAATTTGGGAATGCTATTCATTAAGAAGCAATTTTTTAAATACTGGCATAGGTGCTAGTTATTAAAGTAAGAATGTTTATGGCAAAATTTTTAAAAGAACATTGCTCAGCGTACAAAAGTTTCACGAATATTTTATAATTTGTTATAGTCTCTTAGTTTACACATTAAAAGGGATGGTTGAACTGATATATATTTTAATTGGATCAAGTTTAAAAATTAAAATAGGAGAGACATAATCTTGGTAAAGGAAAAATATTTAATGATACTCATTTGTTCAAAACACACCAGTTGCATCAATAATCAAATTATATTTCTTGGTGTGTTTTTTAAGAATTTTCAGGATTTGACCAAAAATGCACTCCAGTCGACAGTACAGTCTGCAGTATGGATTACGTCTCAATATAAAGAAAACAAAAATCCTCACAACTGGACCAATGAGCAACATCACAATAAATAGAGAGAATATTGAGGTTGTCGAAGAATTCACACTGCTTGGTTCTACAATTGATGCCAATGGAAGCAGCAGTCAGGACATTAGACAACGTGTAGCATTGGGAAGGTCAACCATTAAGGAACTGTTTCAAGTGCTGAGGAGCAAGGATGTCTTCTTGAGGACTAAGGTGCACCTGACACAAGCCATGATATTTCCAATTGACTGGTATGCATGTGACAGCTGGACAATGAACAAGGAAGACCGAAGAAGAGTTGATGCTTTTGAGTTGCCGTGCTGGTGAAGAATGCTGAAAGTGCCACGGACTGCTAAAAGAACTAACAGATCTGCCCTGGAGGAAGTGCACCCAAAATGCTCCTTGGAAGCGAGAGTGGCCAGACTTTGTCTCACCTATTTTGGTCATGTTGTCAGAAGGGACCATTCCCTGGAGAAAGATGTCATGCTTGGTAGGGTGGAGGGTTGATGAAAGAGGGGGAGGCCTTCAACGAGATGGATTGACACGGTGGCTGCGATGATGGGCTCAAGCATAGCAGGGATCATGGAGCTAGTGCGGGATTGGGCAGTGTTTCGTTCTGCTGTGCATGGGGTCGCTATGGGTTGGAAATGACTCCATGGCACCTAACAACAGCAACAAGTCGACAGTACATCTCACTCATTTTCTTGTTTCTAACTTTTTATTGTGATTTGGGTGCAGGTTACAAAGCAAACTGGTTTTCCATTCAACAGATCATACACATTGTTATTTCGTGATATTAATTACAATCCCCACAGTACTCCTCTCACATCCTCCCTGTGGTTCCCATTTTCCTTTGTCCTTCCTATCCATTTCTGTCTTTACAGTTTTATCCCTGGGCAAATGCTTCCCTTTTAATCTCTTATGGTTGATTATTCTAAGGACTGAATACTTCCGCGTTATTGTTTACCTCAGAAGTCTGCCTATGCTTCAGCTGAATGTTGAGACATAGGGATGAGTTCAGCTCTACACTTGAAGGGCAACTAAGAACGGGGGTTCCACTAGTCTCCATCAGACCAGTATCCCTAGTCTTTCTTTTTTTTTAACATAATTTTTAGTTTTGTTCCACTTTTTCTCTCACTTTGTCAAAGATCTCATACTGTGACTGCTTTCAGAGTTGTTGGCAGTTGTAGCCAGACAACATTTATTTCTTCTGGTCTGACGGTTTTGGAGGCTGATGTTTACAGGGCCCACTAGTCCCTTGAACAACTACTTCCATGCATCTTTGATTTTCTTCACTTTTCTACGATCCGAATGAGAAGAAACCAGTAGTTGCACCTTAGATGGCTGCATGCAAGTTTTCAATAGCCCAGTCACTATACAGCAAGGTAGGATGTAGAACATTGTCTTTGTAGACTATGTTATGCCTATGGACCTTGATGTCCCTGAAGACTATAGTCCTGACCCTGCATGCCTAGTGATACTTTCTCTCAAAGTGTTTGGTTATGGCTAAGAAGTTTTCATAAATTTGCAACCTAATTGCTCTGCTATACACATGGATATTTTTACAGCATATACAAATACATATGCAGAAATATTATCTGCCAAATGAGTGTAGTTCCATTCACTTACCCATACCTGATCATCTTGCCTGTCTACTTATGTATTCATTCATAGATTAATGTTTGCTATTACTGATAATGCAGGATTATCTATGTAATAGTGCATACCTTTGTTGTCTGTTACTCATGTACACCTCTCTGTTTCATCATTTTCTTTAGTAATAGTGTCCTGGTCACCCACTTTTGTATATTGCCTTTCCTTTTACCCAAATTAATACTTGCCTCTTACCAGTTAATAATTTATGCCCATCTCTGGTAACATAGTAAATCTTTCATTGACTTTTTATAAGAGCTGACTCCTATAATATTTTTCTTTTGTGATTGACTTATTTCACTCAGCGCAATGTCCTGCAAATTCGTCCATGTTATGAGGAGTTAGGCGGATTTTTCATCCATTGTGTGTATGTACCATAGTTTGTTTATTCATTTATCAATTGATGGGCACTAAGGTTGTTTCTATCTATTTGCTATTGTGAATAGTGCTGCGATAAACATGGGAGCACGTATATCTATTTGCTTCCTAACTTTCACTTTAGAATATATACCTAATAGTAGAATTGCTGACTCAAAGGACATTTGTATTCCAACTTTTTAAGGAAGCATCATACTGTTTTCCACAGTGGCTGTACCATTTTGCACTCCCACCAGCAGTAGTGTACAAGAGTTCCACTCTCCATACCATCACCACCATTTACTGTTTCTGTCTTGTTGAACTTTGCTATTATTGTTGGAGGAGATGATACCTCATTGTTCTTTTAATTTAGATCTCTCTGTGAATCAGAACTGACTTGATAATGGGTTTGGTTTTTGGAATGGCTAATGATTGAAGGAGCTCTGGTAGCATAGTGGCTAAAACACTTGACTGCTGACCAGAAGGCTGGCAGTTCAAACCCACCAGCCACTCCTCGGAAGGAAGGTTGGAAAATCCTACTTCTGTAGTGATACTGCCTCGGAAACCCCAGGAGGGGTCGCTATGAGTCAGGGCCGACTTGATGGCATGTAACAACAACAACAATTGATCGAAAGCATTTCTTGATGTGTTTGTTGGCCACCTGAGTATCTTCTTCAGCGAAGGGCCTGTTCATGTCCTCTGACCATTTTTGAATGGATTATTATTATTATTATTTTTTTAATGTTGAGATGCAGAAATTTTCTATAAATGTTAAAGATAAATCGTTTGGCTGAGATGTTTTACCATTTTGTAGGCTTTCTCTCTACTTTTTTGGAAAAATCTTTTGATGTGCATAAGAGTTTAAGTTTTAGAAAGTCCCAGTCATCTAGTTTATCTTTTGCTGTTTGTGCATTTGTGGTTATTTTTGATTGTCTATGTATGTCATAGACATACATAGTTTGTCCCTATTTTTCCTTCATCACCTTTATAGTTTGGGGGTTTACATTAAGTCTTTGATTCATTTGAATTAAATTTTGTGTATGGTGTGAGGTATGGATCTTGTTTCATTTTTCTGCAAATGTCCAGTTTTGCCAGTACCATTTGTGAAAGAGACTATCAATTCCCAATTTAATGGATTTCAGTCCTTTGTCAAAGATCAGCTATCCATAGCAATAGATCTATTTCTGGATTATCAGTTCTGTTCCACTGGTCTATGTACCTGTCACAGACTATTTTGTTATTCTTCTTCAGCAGTGCTTTGTTTATCTGAGTTTTTTTTTTTTTTTAAATAAAATTAGTGATTGTTTTTTCCATGTCCTGAAAGAATGGTGATAGAATTTGAATCAGGATTGCATTGACTCTATAGATTGCTTTGGATAGCATCTACGTTTTCACAATGTTTAGTCTTCCTGTCCATGATCATGGTATGCTCTTCCATTTATGTAGGTCTCATATTTTCTTGTTGCAATGTTCTGTAATTCTTTTTGAATAGAATTTTGTGTTCCTGGTAAAATTTATCTTTTTGGTAGCTATTGTAAATAGTATTATTATTATTATTTCCTTTTCAGAGATCTCTTTGTTAATGTAGAGAACTCCAACTGAGTTTTCTATGTTGATCTTGTATCCTGTCACTTTGCTGAATCTTTCAATTAGTTACAGTAGTTTTATTGTCAAATCTCCAGGAATTTCTATATTTAGGATAACTCATTGCTGTTGAGTCAGATCTGACTCATAGCGACCCCTCCTTGGATTTCCGAGGCAGTATCACTGTGGAAGTAGATTGCCCAATCTTCTTTCCAAGGAGTGGAACCACCAGCCTTCTGGTTAACAGTCAAATGCCTTAGGCACTATGCCACCAGAGCTCATCTGCAAATAGAGATAGTTTTCCTTCTTCCTTACCAGTTTGTATGCCTTTTATTTCCTTTTCTTGCCTTATTGACCTGGTTAGGATTTCCAATACAATGTTGAATAGGAGTGATAATGGAGACATCCTTATCTGGTTCCTATTTGCAAAGGGAATAGTTTCAGTCTCTCTCCATTGAGAATAATGTTGGATGTTGGTTTTGTATATACACTGACAATATTGAGGATTTTCCTTTCTTCTTTTTATTTTGCTGAGAGTTTTTATAAGGAATGGGTGTTGGATTTTATCAAATGCCTTTCTGGATTGATTGATATAATCATGTGTTCCTTTTCTGTAGTTTATTTGTGTGATGGATATGTTTATTGTTTTAGTAATGTTGAACTATCCTTCCACACCTGGTATGAATCCCACTTGGTCACAATGTATTATTTTTTGATACAGTATTTAATTCTATTGGTTTGGATTTTGTTGATTATTTTTGCATGTGTATTCATGAGGGATATTGGTCTGAACTTTCTTTTTTTTATTAGTGTCTCTGCCTGGCTTTGGTAACAGGATTATACTTGCATCATAAAAGGAATTTAGGACTATTTCATCTTTTTCTGTGCTCTGGAATTTTTTGAGTAGGATTGGTGTCAGCTCTTCTCTAAATGCTTGGTGAAATTATCCAGGAAAGATGCAGAGGCCAGGACTTTTTGTTGTTGTTGATAGCTTTTTATCTATGACCTGTTCAATTTCTTCTTTTGTTATAAGCTTGTTGTAATTTTCTATCTCATTTTGTGTTCATGTAGGTAGGTTGTATTTCTAGAAATATATCCATTTCTTCTAGATTTTCAAATTTGTTTGGGTACAGCTCTTAAGAGTATTCTCTTATTATCCTTTTTATTTTGGTTGTTTCTGTTGTGATTTCCCCCATTTCATTTTATGTGTTATTTATTCTTAGGCTTAGTTAAACTTGATGGTAGTTTGTTATTTTTGTTAATCTTTTCAAAAAATCAATGTCTAGTCTTGTTGATTCTTTCTATTTTTTTAATTCATTTATTTATGCTCTAATCTTTATTTTTTCTTCTTTGCTGGAGACTGTAGGTTTTACTTATTTCTCTTTTTCTAATTGTTGGGGTTGTTGGGTTAAATTATTTATTTTGATTCCTTATTCTTTTTGACGTGTACATTTACTGCTATAAATTAACCTCTGAGTACTACTTTGCTGTGTCCTAAAGGATTTTACATGTTGCGTTTTCATTCCCATTTGCTCCTAAAAATCTTGTTATTTCAAGTTTTATTTCTTATGTTGCCCAGGAGTTTTCGAGTCGAGTGTTGTTCAGTTTCATGTATTTGATTATTTTTCCTGATGTTCTATTGTTGATTTTTAATTTTATAGTGTTGTGATCTGAAAAGATGCTTTGCACTATTTTGATGTTTTTTGATTTATTGAGGATTGATTTGTGGCCTAACATATGGTCTATTCTGGCAAGTGATCCATATGCACTGGAAAGGAATGTATATTGTTGTTTTGTTGGGTGGAGTGTTCTAAATATGTCAATGAGGTCCAGTTGTTGATTATGTTGTTGAGTTCTGTATTTTTGTTGAGTTTCTTTCTAGTTTTTCTTTCCTTCATTGAAAGTTGTGGGTTACAGCTTCCAACTATTCTTGTGAAGTTGTTGATTTCTCTTTTTAATACTGTTAATGTTTGCTTTATGTGTTTGGGAGCTCTTTTATTGGGTATGTAGATATTTATTATTGTTAAGTCTTCTTTGCTGGATTGACTCTTTAATCATTATATAATGCCCGTCTTTGTCCCTTATCCTAGTTTTTGCCTTTAAGTCTATTTTATCAGAAATTAATATTGCCACTTTTTTTTTGTTATTGTTGCCATCAGTTTGGTATAATTTTTTTCCACCTTTTGTTTTTTAATTTATTTTTATCTTTATGTCTACAGTGAGTCTCTTGTAGACAGCATATTGATGATCCTATTTTCTAATCCATTCTTTCACTCTATCTCTTGACCGCATAATTTAATCTATTTACATTCACTGTAATTAATGATAGGTATGAATTCACTGTTATAATTTATTATTATTATTATTATTATTATTATTGTGGTATTGATGGTTTGTTTGATCTGAATAATTTTCTGTGCTTAGTTCATTTGGTTATCAGATTTTCTTTTCATTTTCTTCTTGTTGATTTTATGCTTACTAAGTGCTTATGATTTTTTTTCTTTCTTGTCTTGAATAGAAGGCTTATTAATTTTCTTTGTGGTTACTGTGTAATTAACTATTATCTTCCTAAATTTGATCCATTCTATACTGTATTGATATCATCCAGACTTTCTCTCCACTTGAAAGTTCTGTAATTATACCATAGATTCCCTCTGTATGCTTTATAGTTGTCGTTTACAGGTTGACATCTCTAATTCCCTATTTTCAGTCATGTAGATTTATTTTATTTTTGAAAATTCTTTATCTTGGTTAGTTTACCAGTGACATTGTCATCTGTCTAACTCTCAAGTTATTGTTTGACATTGTTGTTTCTATGATCAAAGGACTCCCCTTAACATTTCTTATAGTTACAAATTCCATTAATTCCTGTTTCTCTGCACATATCCTAATTTTGTCATCTTATTGGAGTGAGAGTTTTTCTGGATATATAATTTTTGGTTTGCAAATACTTTATTACAAGGTTTTATATAGTCAGTTTTGTTTTATTGGTTGCTTTTTGTAGGTAACTTTTTTTTTTCTTTTTTTTTGGCCAAGCTGCTGTCAAGATTCTTTCTTTGTCTTTGGTTTTGGAAAGTTGGTTATGATGTAGCTTGGTGACTCTCTTCTGGGGTCTATTCTGTATAGTATTCATTGAGCTCCTTGTTTGGACAAGTTTTGTCCTTTCATGATATTAGGAAAGTTATCTGCTAGCAAGTGTTTGAAAATTTTCTCTGTCTTTTTTTCTGCCTCCACCTGTTCTGGAATCCTAATTACTTATGGAGTTTTCCTCTTGATATTGTCATGTATAATTATTAGGCTTTAAACTTCTTTTTTTTTCATTCTTTTATCTGGTTTTTCCTCAAACTATTGTGAAGTTTTCTGTCTTCTGCTTTGTTGATCTGTTTCTCAATGCAGTTAATAGTATTCTTTTGTCTTTCCAAAGTGTTATCTATCTCCATAATTTTAATGTTAATCTTCTCAATTTGCAATTGATGTTTTTTGTGTCATTTCTAATTGTCTATTTATTTTATCATTTCGATCTTGTATTGTTTTCCTAAATTCTTCTAGAGGTTTTTTTTTTTAATGTGTGTGTGTGTGTTTTCATTGATTTGTTTGTGGTTTCTTTGAACTCTTGGAAGGAGATAGCTGTATATCTATATATATCCATAGAATTCCTAATCAAGTAATTCCATTCCATTACCTATTCTTCCTAGGGGAGATTTCCCAGTGTTTTTTTTTTTTTTTTCAGTCTGTCACTTGCTTGTGCTACTTTTTCCTGTTTCTTTGTTAGAATTGAAGTTGTCTGTTGACTCCATGACATTTTAGAGTTGTTTTCATTTGTTGATTATGTGTTGATTTGTTTCATTTAGATTATTTTGTTGTTTTGTTTTGATATATCTGGGCAAGTGGGGCAGACATGCTTCTTTGGTTGCTAGTTTGGCAGCATTGCTGCACTCCTCACCTCTCCACAGGTGGGTAGAGTAACTGGTGGGAATGGTGGCCTAGGTCTCTGGTGGTGATGAAGAAGAACTGTGGGTAGGATGACCAGGTGATTTCTACTTTTGTTATTGATCTAGTGGTGCAGGAATGGGTTGTGTCATTCACTCATTTATTCAGATGCCAGGTGGTTGGCATAGTAGCTGTGGCTGACTAGTGAGAAATAAATATCTGTCTCCCATTGGGTGGGGCAGGAAAACAACATAAAACACAAAAAGGGGGAAATGAGAAGAAAGATGGATAATATAAAATAAGAAGAAAAGGAAGATGGAGAAATAAACCAAAAGGAAGAAAAGTGGAAGAAAGAAAATAAAAAAAGAGAAAGAAGAAGAAGGAAAATAAAAGGTAGAAAGAGGCTGTTTGCCATATGTTCAGCAGGCTGCAGTGGTACAATCCAAATGAGCATATGACTGCAGAGGGGACAAGAGCCTGGTGCATGTGTGCATGTCCAACAGAGGAGGCTGCTGGAGTGCACATCTTGTGTTCTGTGAATGCAAGAGCTGTTAATGACACAGGCATAAGCAAGCAGAGTTGCAGACTCTGGCTTTGTCTGCTTGGGGCATGGTGTAGAGATTGGCTGCTGGCAGAAAGAAGTCGCCAGAGGAAATGTGCAGGTGGGAAACCATGGGGAGGCATCACTAGACATCATGTTGGCTGAGGTTGGAAGGGAGCTTACCTGTGATGCCAGGAAAGTGTAGTGGGGAACACAAACAAAGCACCTCTGTAGTTGCAATTCACAGGCACGGCCCGATGTACTTTTGAGTATCTGCAGCTACATACACAGTTCCTACCCAGACTCAATCAAGTCTGAAGGGATACCTGGAGTCCAGCATCTGAAAGTAACACCCTCCTAACTCCCTCCTTATTCTGTGGTTGCCTGTGCTACTGGAAATCTCACCCATTTCTTTGTATTTTTTCTTCCAGTTCCAGCTCATATTCTCCTCACCTTGATTCACTCCATGTCTGTCTAAACTGTGGCTCTGTCCCAGTGTGGATTCCATGAAGCTGGTTTCTCCTTGCCTGTGTATGAGGGCTTCTGTGTCTCAAAATGGTCACATTTCATCAGGCCTTAGCTTCCTCTTTCATCAGTCACTGTCCTTGTTCCATCTCCTTTTCAGTCAGAAATCAATCTAATTATTTATCATCTCATCTGATGCTCAGAGTTCCAGGATCATCATCTTTAGGTGTTTCACTTAATTTGTCTGGGTCTTTGTTGTAGAAGGGTGTGTTAGACTGGGTTCTCTGGAGAAACAAAACCAGTAAAATATATATATATATATATATATATATATATATATACAGAGAGAGAGAGAGAAATTAGTCCAAAGTTCTTGGATCAAACATCAAGCTGGAGGCTTTTTCTGACTCTTGCAGCCGCAGGAGCTGAGGAGCTCAGGGTTGGCAGGCAGTACACTGGCTGTTGACTCCAATGAATGATGAATCCAAGATCGACCAAATGGTGGATTGTTCACTCATGGACAGTTGTAGGCAGCAAAGCAGTATCCCAATCCACAGAAGAATGTCTCTTTTCCCAGGATGTCCATAAATATACTGGAAGCAGTCCACACCCCTAGGGAAACTCCCTTTCAATGGATTGGCTGCTTAAAAGCCAATCCAAAAGTAGAAGTTATTCCCATTATGGGAATAACCACATCACAACAGCTTAAACCACACAGAATTGTGGTCCAGCCAAGTTGACACACAGCTCCAACTATCACAAAAGGTTAAATGAAGTGTGTCACCAGGTCACCATCTTGTCTTCTCCTCTCTCACTCACATTGTTTTTGCTGTTTTTACACACCATTGAGTCAGTTCCAATCCATAATGATCCATGCATAAAAGAATGAAACACTGCCATATCCTGCACCACCCTTACAATTGTTGCTATGCTTGAGTCCATTATTAGAACCACTGTGTCAATGCATCTCATTGAGGGTCTTCCTCTTTCTCACTGAATTTGCACTTTACAAAGCATAATGTCCTTATTCCAGGAACAGTCCCTCCTGATAACATGTTCCAAAGTAGATGAGATGAAGCATTCTGGCTTACCTTTTTGCAAGACAGATTTGTTCATTCTTCTGGCAGTACATAGTATAGTCAATATTCTTTGCCAACACCATAATTCAAATACATAAATTCTTCTTTGGTCATCCATATTAATTATCACTGGACAGCACACAAATGCACATATCTTAGTTGTGTTAAAATAAGCAAGGTAACTTTTTGTAAAAATCTTAAAAAATAAAACAAAACAAATCCATTGCCATCAAGTTGATTCAAATTCATAGACACCCCCATTGTGCAAGGCTGTAAATCTTTTTGAAAGTGGATTGCCTCATCTTCATCCCAAGGAGCAGCTGATCTTCTGGTTAGCAGCCAAATGTCTTGCCCACTAAACCACCAAAACTCTTTAAAATTTAAAAAGGAGATGTGAATATTTTCTATAATGCCTATGTCACTACAAATGTGTAATATATTGCATTAATGTATTCTATTATATACTTTCAGTACAGAAAACTTTGTTGTATTTCAGTTCAATTTTAAAATTTATAAAAGTCATTAAAATTCAGTATCCTTACAAATATAAATTTATAATAGTATCATAAGTAAATAAAGTTCTTACATATAAGATACAGTTTATGCCATCAAATTTTACAATCTATTTTGTGTAGTCACACAGTTTTCAAAAGAGATGATATATGTCCCATGATGCTAATCTTATTTTAATCTATCTATTATTTGTAGCTACATGATTTTTTCTAAAGGACAACTTTGAATATAATATTTCCTCACTTGAAGTCCTTCATGCCCTCCATGATTTTCAGGATTAAGTTTTTTTTTTTTTTTAAAATGGTTCTTGCCCAGTTCCTGCCTTAACATCACCCTAAATACTACTTTCTTTCAAGACATATTTTTTACCTTTTTTCATTTCCTGAATCTATCAAGTTATTTGGGGAATCTGGGGATGTTTAGTAAAAAGTTCTGGTGGCATAGTGGATAAGGCATTTAGGTGCTAGCCTGAAGGTCATTGGTTCAAACCCACCAGCTGCTCCATGGGAAGATGATGAGTCAATCTATTTCCATAAAGATTTACAAGTTTGGAAACCCAACGGGGGTCACTATGAATCAGAATTGACTTGATGGCAGTGGGTTTGGTCTTTGGTTTGGGGGATATTTAGTAGAGGAAGAGGTGTTTAAAATGACTCTCAAAAAGATCTAGAAAGTTTACAGGTAGATCAAGAAGGTGGTGGAGGTGTTTTAGCTGTAATAGATTAGGTGCTAGGGGTAAGGGGCAGCATGAACAGAGTGGAGGAGATGGTAGCAAAGTGAAGAGGAAGAGATTATTATGAGAGTAAATTGGATCATGAAATAGAACACAGATGAAAGATGGGGTTCTCTGATACACAGATTCCTAGATCTTTAGAGTTGAAAGAGGCCTCCGAAATTGAAGAAAGATCTAAATGACCATTGAGACATGAATGGATAGAGAAAATGGAGTATATAAATACAATGGAATATTACTCCACCATAAAGAGAAATCAGGGCCTGATACACACTAAAATAAGCATGACTTGAAAACATTATACTGAGTGAAATAAGTTATTAACTAAAGGAAAAATATTGTACAATCTCACTTATATGAATTACACATAACTATAGAGACCAAACTTCATTAGTAGTTAAAGGGGCAGGAGGGAGAAAACAAGAAATCTTTGCTTACATGGCAATAAATCTTTGTTAATGGTTTTGGAATAATTTGGAAAAAGATTGTATAATGGTTACACAATATGATATGTGTAATCAATGTCACATTCCAGAATTCCAAGCTGGGTTCAGAAGAGGACATGGAATGAGGGATATCATTATTGATGTCAAATGGATCTTGGCTGAAAATAAAGAATAACAGGAAGATATTTACCTTTGTTTTATAGGCTATACAAAGACATTCAGCTGTGTGCATAATAATAAATAATGGGTAACATTGGGAAGAATGGAAATTCCAGCACACTCAATTGTACTCATGAGGAACCTACATGTGACCAAGAGAATGTCATTCTAACAGAACAAGGGGATATTGCATGGTTCAATATCAGGAAGTGTGTGGATCAGGCTAGTATCCTTTTACCATACTTATTCAACCTGTATGTTGAGCAAATAATCTAAGAAGCTGGACTATATTAAGAAGAATGCAGCATGAGGATTAAAGGAAGACTCACTAACATCCTGTGATATGCAGATGACACAACCTTACTTGCTGAAAGTGAAGATGATTTGAAGTACTTACTGATGAAGATCAAAGACCACAATCTCCAGTATGGATTACATCTCAACATAAAGGATAAGAAAATTGCCACAGTTGGACAAGTAACATCATGATAAATGGAGAAAATTCTGACTTTGTCAGGGATTTCATTTTGCTTGCATCCACAGTCAACAACCATGGAAGCAGTAGTCAAGAAATAAGATGTCATAGTCATATTGCACTGGGGAAATGTGTACAAAAGATCTGTTCAAGTCCAAGATGGCAGAATAGGCAGAAAGTCCACACAGACCCTCTTCAACAAAGAAAAGGGAAACCAATTAACACAGACATGGAAGATAATCCTGGATCCCTGAGCCTTGAAGGGAAGGATAGAGAAGTGGACTAAACCCCAAGTAACAGAAGAATTTGCATGAAAATACCAAAAAAGAAGACATATGGACCTGCAGTCTGGCAGTGATCATGAACGATCCTGACAGCACCAACAACTTGGACATTCCTGAGTGGTGGTAGGACATAAGAATTAACCTAAAAATCATAACTGCTCGCCAGGGACTGCATGGAGGACTGCTCTGGTAGCTGTGGAATAAAAGGGGAAGCAGGGGTGAAGAGGAAAATGGGCTGGGCTGTGGACTTTTGCCTGTCTGGAGGGTGCCCCTATTTTGAATGTTTATGAGTGGCTTGACCATTTTGGATATTTAAAGAAACAGCACTCACCAAGATTCCAGCGGCTTAAGAAGAGGTTCTGCTTTCCAGTAACCTCAAGGATACTCCGGACCTGCATGGCTGAAAAGCTGCGATATTCTTCTCATTACTCTTATACCCCACACACGCTTGGTGAATGGAGGTGTGGCCACCCCCCACTCCCACCCACCTTCTGGGCCTGCAGGAACTCCATCCTAGTCTATGTGCTCAGATGGAGCCTGGGTGCCCAGCCCTGTCCTCTGCTGATATTTTTCTTTTTCTTCTTTTTCTTTCTTTTTTTCTGGTGCTTAGTTTGCTTGTATTTGTCTGTTTTAAAACTACTATTATTATTAATACTTTTGTCCTTTTTATTATTCTTCCCCTCCCAGGTCCTAGTTCACACCTTTTTTTTTTCCCCCTGTTCCTGGTTAAAAAACAAAAAAAAAACTATTTTTATTTTATTTTTTAATTTAAATTATATTTTTTTTTACCCCTTCTTTTCTCATGGTTAGCCCTGTTCCTTGATTTTTTTTTTTTTTTTTTTTTTTTTTT
>NW_006921668.1:10557710-10559167 GCF_000298275.1 Orycteropus afer afer
TTAGTGGCACATCCCCAGATATTGCAGCTCTTCTTATTTTTTTTTTCTTCTTTTCTCCCTTTTTTCTTTTTTTGGTTACTGTCCCTATGTGATTGCATGGTGTATTTTCTGTCCCTGTGCTTTCAGCTTTTTGATGGTTATTCAATTTCAATTTTTGTCTAAGTGGGAGACAACAACAGTCCCCAAAAGATACAACTACACCCACACATCCTGCAACTTCACTTACTGAGCAAGAGCCACCACCTCCTTCTCCACCAATGGGCCAATGATAAAAAACCACCAAGAAGTGCCTGAATCACCCTTGACTGCTCTTCACAAACATTTAACAGAGATCTAAATACAATACCATGATGTCACAGAGACAACAGACCATCACAGTCCACACAAAGAAGCAAGATAAAGTGGTAGAAACAAGCAAACAGGATACAGACCCAGAACGCATCTCTGAGGAACAAGCAACATTTGAACTGTCTGATAAGGAATTCAAAAGAATTATATTTAGGTTCTTCAAAGGGTTGAGAGACAGACCAATGAAAACACAGAACAGACCTTAGAAGAAATTTGGAAGAAAATACAAGAAAAAAATGGCAAAATAAATGAAAAATTAGAAATAATTCTAAATCTACAAATAGAAATCCAGAAGATTAATACTAAATTGTCAGAAATAGATAACACATTGGAAGGGTAATGGGGTAGAATTGATGCAATGGAAGACAGAGTGAATGAGATTGAAGACAAATACCTGAATACTTCTTTGGAAAGGGATCAATCAGAAAAATAAATAAATAAATAAAAAATGAAGAAAGCCTAAGGTTCATGTGGGACACCATTAAAAGGAATAATGTATGTGTCATTGGAATTCCAGAACTGGAAGAGAAAAATAAAACCACTGAGAAAATTGTCCAAGAATTTGCCAGAGGAGAACTTCCCTGATATGATGAAAGAGGAGAATATATTCATTCAGGAAGTCAAATGAACCCCAAACAGGATAGACCCCAAAAGAAAATCACCAAGACATATCATCATCAAACTCATCAAAACCAAAGACAAAGACAGAATCCTGAAAGCCACACGGGAAAAAGAAAAAGTTACCTAAAAAGGACAGCCAGTAAGAATAAGCTCTGATTTCTCAGCAGAGACCATGCAAGCAAGAAGGCAATGGGATGGTATATATAAAACCCAAGAATTATTTACCCAGCAAAATTATCCCTCAAATATGATAATGAAATTAGGAGATTTCCAGATAAGCAGAAACTACAGGAATTTTTTAAAACCAGACTAACCTTACAAGAGATGTTAAAGGGAGTCCTTTGAACAGAGAACCAAAAATAGCAAATAACAACTGACCATTAATACACAAGATGACATAACCCAGAAACTACAGCTATGGACATATCCCGAGTAAAATGAGCTTACAAGATTGCAAACAGTGAACAAGAGACATCAATTGGCAAGTG
>NW_006921668.1:10564172-10577617 GCF_000298275.1 Orycteropus afer afer
CAGAAGACATCAAGCTCAATTGGCATAACATACTACACAAAACATTGTTTCACCTCCTACTCTGTTGAGTAGTGACTGGGATCTTAAAAGCTTGCAAGCTGCCATCTAGATGCAACGATGGGTCTCTCCTCATTCAGAGCCAAGAAGAATAAAGAAAACCAAAAACTGATGGGAACAATTAGTCCTAGTGACTGGTAAGCCATCTGATCTGCAGTCTATATGACTATGAGACCAGAAGAACTAGATGGTGCCTGACTACTACTATCAATGACTTGGAAGAGGATCTTTGTAGGAGATCCTGGATAGAGAGGGAGAACAATGTGGAACAAAACTCAAAATCATTTGGAAAAAAAAAAAGGAGGGGACCAGGTTTGTTGGTCTGATAGAGCCTGGTGGAACCACTGAGATTATGGCCCCTAGCTGCCCTTCAGGTCTGGAGTTGAACCCATGCCTGTGGCTTCCAGCCAAACAATAGACAGACATTGAGTTGAACATTTACCTGAGGTAGATACACTCCTTGGAGAGAACAAGCATGGGAGAAAGAAGAGCTGCTTATGCATAGGGAGACAGCTCAAGGGGCAGGAGTGCATGGAGGGATGGACACAGGGAAGAGGTAACTATTGGTAGGAAGTAGGACCGGAGATGTTGCATTGTGGTAAATTGTCATGAGACAAAGTGTATGTGAACTGCTGTATGGAAAGTGTATTTGCTCTGTTAATTTTCACTCAAATCACAATTGAAAAAAAAAGATCTCTTCAAAAGGTTAAGAAGCAAAAATGTCACTTTGAGGACTAAGGGGTGCCTGTCCTAAGCTGGACAAAGAATAAGGAAGACCAAAGAAGGGTTGATGACTTAGAATTTTGGTATTGGTGAAAAATACTGAAAATACCATGGACTTCCAGAAGAATGAACAACTCTGTTCTGGCAGAAGTGAAACTGGAATGCTCCTTGGAAGGGAGAGTGGCCATTTTCTCACCTACTTTGGTTGTGAGAAGGAATCATTACTTGGAGTAAGATAATGGTTGGTAAAATGGTTGTTGTTTTTATGGGATGCTGACTAATAGTGACCTTATGTACAACAGAGTGAAATACTGCCCGCTTCTGTGAAAGCCTCACACTCCATACTATACCTGAGCCCATCAATACAGCCACCATGTCAGTCCATATTGTTGAAGGCCTTCCCCTCCATTACCCTCCACTTTACCAAACATGACATCTTTCTGGAGTGAATGGTCCCTTCTAATGACATGACCAAACTAGGTGAGACAAACTCTGGCAATTCTTGTTTTCAAGAAGTATTCTGGCTATGCTTCTTCCAGGACAGATTTGTGAGTCCACAGTACTTTCAGCATTTTTTGCCAATACCACAACTCAAAAGCATTAACTTCTCCGGTCTTTATTCATTGTCCAGCTCTCACATGTGTACAAGGTGATTGAAAATACGATGTCTTGGGTTAGGTGCATCTTAGTTTTCAAGGAGATATCCTTGTTCTTCAGCACTTGAAAGAGGTCTTTTGCAACAGATTTGCCCAATGCAGTACATCTGATGTCTTGACTGGCATTTCCGTTGGCATTGATTGTAGAACCATATAATATGAAGTCTTTGACAACTCCAATCTTTTGTCCATCTATCGTGATGCTGCTTATTGGTCCAGTTGTGAGGATTTTTGTTTTCTTTATATTGAGGTGTAATCCAAACTGCAGACTGTAGTCTTTATTCTATTTGTTTATTTATTTTCACTTGGCCTATGACCACTTCTTTTGCTGAGTCCCAAGGATTTTGTTATGTGTTTTCATTCTCATTTCACTCAGGGAATTTTTTAATTTAATTTTTTATATCTTCTATTTGTCATTTTTTTTAAAGCAGGATGTTACTTATTTTCCGTGTATTTGATTTCTTTCATCTTCCTGTTGTTTTTTAATTTTATAACATTCTGATCTAAGAAAATACTTTTTAGTACTTTGATGTTTTTAAATGTATTGAGGTTTTCTTTGTGGCCTAACTTTTTTTTTTTTTAAATTGTGTTTGAGGTGCAAGTTTACAGAGCAGAGTTATTTTACATTCAACATTAAGTGTACATTTAGTTCAACTCCCCATTTACCATTCCCAGCCAAAACCCAGTCTCGTCCCCTCCCTGCCAAGTACCCTACTCCCCGTGCCCCTCATAGTTATGCACTGTTGTATATCTTGCATTTCCTCCATGTGAATGTTGCCCCTCTGGTGCCTCGTGGTTGATTGCTCCAAGGGATGCATCTCCATAGAGTATGTGGGTGCATCACCCTGGGTTGAGTGGTCTCTGTGTACATCTTGTTTACTATTGGGCTGAGAACCAGCCCCTGGGAGTGAGTAGTATTCCAGCCCCAGAATGTATCCCAGGGCCATAGTATTTGGCGTCTCACCAGATTCCATCTAACCAGTAACTCTGGTCATTATTGTGTTATTGGATTTTGTTCCATGTTATTCCTCCCACTCTATCCAGGATTTCCAGTTTTGATCCTTTCCTGAGTGGGTGGTATTGGTAACTGGGTATCATCTAGTTCTTCTGGTCATGAGGGCCATCATGTTCTGGGGCTAATTGCTTCCAAATGCCCTTGTTTTTTTGCACTTCCAATGATAGAAGACCTTAGCTGCACCTTAGATGGCTGCTTGAAAGCTTTTAAGATCCCAGTAGCTACTCACCAATGTAGGATGAGGAACAAGACTTTTATGTATTTTGTTGTGCCAATTGAGTCTGTCATCCCCCAGTTCTATGATCCTGAGTAGGTAGATCTGTTGGATCTCTCTCCCACAGTGTCTGGCTGTCTGTAAGGGATTACTCTATATCTGTCTTCTGTTGTTTCTGTAAGTCTTGTGGGTATTTTTGTATCACTGGTAACTGTGCAAGATTAGCCTCTGCTGAATATGTCCTTGGTCTAGAGTATACTCCTGTTCACTGACCCCCAACTGAACTTCTTAGATGTTTATGTGTTTATCCATAGCCTGGTCTTAGGTGTTAATGGTAATGTAGTATTGTGGATATACTGGTTGGTATTAGCGTCTGTTGTCTATATCTAATGTGCACAATTTGATGTCCTCCCTTTTCTTAATGTTATCATGGTGGTCACAGAGTCTTTCTATACCATCCCTCCCCTTAACCATGTCAGTGTGTGGCTCTCAACTAGTCCAAAATTAATCTTTCTCCTTCTTTCCTCACCCTGGTAACCTACAAAGGGAATTCCCTTTATTAAGCAAACCCTTCTTTGTCTTTTTACATTAATGGACTCATACAGTATTTGTCCATCTGCGATTGACTTATTTCACTCAGTATAATGTCCCCCAGGCTCATCCACATTGCGAGATGATTTGTGTATCCTTCATTGTTCTTTAATGTAGCATAGTGTTCCATTGTGTGAATGTACAATAATTTGGTTATCCATTCATCCTTTGATAGCATTTAGGTTGTTTCCATTTCTTTGCTATAGTGAATTGTGCTGTGATGAACATAGGTGTGCATTTGTCTGTGTGTGCTCTGCCTCTCACTGTAGTCTTTAATATTCATCAGTAAGTGCTCTGTGTCATCCTCACTTTGAGCAAGAAAAGTTGTGTCATCTGCATGTCACAGGTTTTAATGAGCCTTCTTTCAATCCTGATGCCACATTCTTCTTCATATAGTCCCGCTTCTCAGATTATTTGCTCAGCATACAGATTGAATAAGTATACAGCCCTGACACACTCTCTTCCTGATTTTAATCCATGCAGTATCCCCATGTTCTCTTTGAACTACAGCCTCCTAGTCTATGTACAGGTTCCTCATGAGTACAAGTAAGTGTTCTGGAATTCTCATTTTTCTCAATGTTATCCACAATTTACTATGATGCACCCACCAGCCACTCCTCAGAAGATGAGGCAATCTACTTCCATAGTGATACTGACTCGGAAACCCAAGGAGGGTTGCTATGAGTTGGGTCCGACTTGACGGCACATAATAACAACAACAACAACTCAATCAAAAGCCTTTGCATAGTTATAAAATACAAGTAAACATTTGTCTGGTAGTCTTTGCTTTGAGCCAAGATCCATCTGACATCAGCAATGATATCCCTAGCTCCATGGCCCATTCTGAATCCAACTTGCATTTCTGGAAGCTCTCTGCCAATATACTCCTGTGACTGCTTTGGAATTATCTTCAGTAAGATTTTACTTACTTCTGTGTGATATCAATGTTATTGTTTGATAGTTTTCACATTCTGTGGGATCACCTTTCTTTGGAATGGGTACAAATATCCATCTTTTCCAGTCAGTAGGCCAGGTAGCTGTCTTCCAAATTTTTTGGCATAGCTGAGTGCCTCCCAGCAGCATCCATTTTTTGAAATACCTCAATGGGTATTCCATCAATTCCCAGAGCCTTGTTTTTTGCCAATTCCTTTAGTGCAACTTTGACTTCTTCCTTCAATACCATTGTTTCTTGATCATATGCCAGCTCATGAAATTGATGATCTTCTACCAATTCTTTTTTTTTCTTTAATAGTGTTTTAGGTGCAAATTTATAGAGCAAAATTTGTTTTACATTCAACATTTCATGTATATTTGGTTTCACTCCCAATTACCATCCCCAACTTTAACTCACTCTCCTCCTCTTCCTTTCCAGTAACTACCCCCTCCCTGTGTCCTTCTTAGTTATGTACTCCTGTCTGTTCAGCTTTTCCTCCATGTGACTGTTGTCCCTCTGGTGTCCCATGGCAGATTGCTCCAACGGATGTATCTCCGTAGAGTATGTGGATGCATTGCCCTGGATTGAGTGTTCTGCATGTCAGTCTTGTTTACTGTTGGGCTGAGAGTCAGCCTTTGGGAGTGAGCATTATCCCAGGCCCAAACTGCATCCCAGGGCCATAGTCTTGGGGGCCCCACCAGACTCCATCCAACCAGTAATTCTGGTCATTATTGTGTATTTGGATTTTGTTCCACATTTTTCCTCCCACTCTATTCACAATCTCCAGTTTTGAGCCCTTCCTGAGTGGCTGGTATTGGTAGCCAGGCACCATATAGTTCTTCTGGTCTCTCCCATCATTTCCTAGGGGTGATTGTTTCCAAATGCCCTTGGTTTTCTTAACTTCTGATGATAGGAGACTATTAGCTGCATCTTAGATGGCTGTTCGAAAGCTTTTAAGACCCTAGTCACTACTCGCCAAAGTACGTTGTGGAACAAGATTTTTATGTATTTTGTTGTGCCAATTGAGTCTGGTGTTCCCCAGTACTATGGTCCTGAGTCAACAATCAATCATCTTCAAATTCTTTTTGGTCCAGTGACTCTGTGTATTCTCTCCACCTTCTTTTGATGTTTCCTTCATCATTCAACATATTGCCCATGGAATCTTTCAAAATTGCAATTCGAGGCTTAAATTTTTTTCTCAGTTCTTTGCTTGAGAAATGCTGAGTGTGTTAGTAGAGGGTTAGGAAAAAAGGAGAAGATCCTCAAGTGGATGGATTGACACAGTGCCTGAAATGTGGGCCTCAAGTATAGCAAGGATTGTGAGGATACCTGGGACTGGGCAGTATTTCATTCTATTGTGTATGGGTTCACTATGAGTTGGAGCTGACTCATCAGGACCTAACGACAACAATCAATCAATCAATCAGTCAATCGATGTCACTAGATTATACATGTAAGTTGAATTGGCAAAAGTTTTATTATATATACTTTTTTGACATTAAAATAATGAAGTCCTTTTTTTTTTTAATAGAAGAGAGGAGATGAAGAAGAAGGAAGATGGAAAAAAAATAAAAGTGTGAGCCTTTAATAGAATTTACCTTTCAATTTAATTTTACATTAACTTTATTTCAGCAAAAAATGCTTTGCTGCTTATATTAAATCAACCTAACTTTTTTATCTTGTTGAATACTAGCTTATATTGTTTAAAACACACAAATCACATTTAATATTTGAAAGAATAATCATTTCACATTTAATATGCAGTAGTTAATAAATGGAGTCCTAAGTATTTATGTTGAATATTGTGGTTAAAATGTGTACCATAGTAACAGGAAGTTGCAAAGCTATTTTTATTACTGAACAGTGGTTCAGGTCATTGCTTTCTTTTCCTGGTAATTATTTAGTACTGTTGACAGGATGTGGTAGAAAAAAAATATTGTTTAAAAATATAATAATATATTTCTTTCCTGAATGTTATCTTAGACTTCCATTGCCCAACACATATACAATCAGCTTTGAGTGGGAACAGGAGAAGAAAAAGCTGATTCTCATTATTCTTTTGAAGTTGAAAGTAAGGACAAAATATCAGATTTTGAAATCACTTACATCCGAGTCAGCTCCCTATCATCAGTAATGAAGTTATCTTCATCTCTGGGAGTTAATTTTCTATTATTCATATTTAATATAAAATGTTGATGTTTCTTAAAGACACTGATTTCTTTTGAAACTAGTATAAAAGTAGATGATAAACTAACTATAAACCACAAAATGAACATTTAAACCTACTGTGCCAATTTTATTATGCTTCAGACTTCTTATATTCCTGAGGTATTGATCATGGACTATTTGTTTATATTAAAATATTTTTCCTATTCTTTGATACTAAACTAAATTAAAAAAAAAATTGTGATTTGGGTCAAAGTTTACAGAGCAAATTCACTTTCCATACAGCAGCTCACATACACTGTCTTATGACATTGGCTCCAATTTCCTACAATGCAACAGCTCCCCTTCTACTTCCTCCTCATAGTTACCTCTTCCCTATGTCCTTTCTTCCCTTGCACTCCTGCCTCCTGAGCTGTCTTCCTGTGACAGCCCTTCTATTCTCCCATGATTGATCTCTTCAAGGAGTGTATCTACATAATGTAAATATTCAGCTAATATACTTGTCTTTTGTTTGGCTGGAAGCCACAGGTTTGGGTTCAATTCCAGACCTGAAGGCAACTAGGGCCATAGTCTCAGTGGTTCCATCAGGCTCTATCAGACCAGCAAATCTGGTCCTTTTTTTTAAATGATTATGAGTTTTATTCCATATTGTCCTCCCACTCCATCCAAGATCTCCCATAGAGATCCCCCATTGAGTGGTTGACAGTGGTAGCCAGGCACCAACTAGGTCTTCTATTCTCATAGTCATTTAGGCTGAGGATCGCATGGTATACCAATCACTTGGACTAATTGTTTCCATGTGTCTTTGGTTTTCTTCATTCTTCTTTGATCTGGATGAGGAAAGACATATTGTTGCATCTGGATGATCACTTGCAAGTATTTAAGATCCCATTCACTACTCGCCAAAGGAGGAGTGGAACAATGTTTTTTGCTATAGTATGATATGCCAATTGAGATTGATGTCCCCTGCAACTATGGTCCTGAACCCACAGGTCCAACTACTTGCTCCCTCTGGGTAGCTGGCTGTGGCTAAGAAGTGGCTACAACTGTGTCCCATGTCAGCTCTACTGTATCTCTAGGAATTCTTACAGAACATACAGTACACTTATAGAAATATTGTCTGCCAGCCCTATACATTGTCAGAGTCACACTCCCCACTGCATACATACACCTAATAGTTCAGCCTGTCCACCCATCTATTCACCCATATATCAATGTTTGCCTTCACTGACAATGCAGTACTGTATGTGCAAAAGGGTTCATCTCTGTTGTCTGTACCTCCCATGCACCTCTCTGTTTTCCTCTTCCTCAGTGCCACCATGTTGATCACTCACCCTTGGTATATTGCCCTTCTCTTCACCCAAATCAATACTTGTCTTTACCTATCTAACAGTGTTCCCTCTCCTCCCCTCTTCTCTCACCCCTGGTAACCAACAAAGGAAATATCCTTCCATATATAAACCTTTCCTTGAGTCTTTACAATAATAGACTAATATAATATTTTTTCTTCTGTGATTTACTTATTTCACTTAGCATAATATCCTCCAAGTTTGTGGTAGTTCAATTCATATGTCAACGTGGCTGGGCCTGGTTAAGTGACTGGGCAGCTGGTGGTAGTTATTCCCCATGAGACTGACAATCAACTCCATGGTGGGATCTACCACAAGCAGCTGAGTACCTGCCTTTGGGATGTGGTCTGCTTCCTGTATATAAGCAGAAGCCTTGGGGATAGTCTCTAGCTTATGGTAGGCTTGGACCCTACATAAAACCATGTCTTTGTTGAGCAGCCTGCCATACTCTGCCGACCTTGGGACTTACAATGGACCTGAATTAATGGCCTGCCATGTGGTTTGGTAACATTGGGACTGTGCCTTTTTACTTGTCAACCTTAGGTTTTTCAGCCTAAGCAGCCAGTAGCTGTCTGAGTGAAGAAATGCCTCAAGCTCCAGTGGGCTGGGAACAGGAGGCAGAGCTGGACCCCAAAGTAGAGGGCCTTTCACACAGCCCCTGGAGCCTGGCACACTGAACTTGGGCTTAAAGCCTCCAAATTGTGAGAGAATAAACTCCTCTTTGTTAAGGCCGTCCCATTTGTGGTGTTTCCAGAGTGGCATTAGGTAACCAGAACAAAGTTCATCCACGTTATGTAGTGTTTTGCTGATTTTACATTATTCTTTATTGTTGCATAATATCCCATTGTGTGTATGTACCATAGTTTGGTTATCCATTCTTTTGTTTTTGGCCACCTGGGTGGTTTCCATCTTTTGTCTATTGTAAATAGTGCTGCAATGAACATGGGTGTGCATATATCTGTTTTTGTTCTGGCTCTCACTTCTTAAGATATATACCTAGTAATGAAATTGATGGGTCAAATGGTATTTCTAATTCCAACTTTTTAAGGAATCACCATACTGCTTTCCACAGTGGTTGTATCATTTGACAGTCCCGCTAGCAGTGTGTGAGAGTTCCAGTCTCTCCACATCCTTGCCAGTGTTTGTTATTTTCTGTCCTGTTGAGCTTTGCTCCTGGTGCTGGGGCAAGATGGTATCTCATTGTTGTTTTGATTTGCATCTCTCTAATGGCTAATGATTATGAGCATTTCTTCATATGTTTGTTGGCCACCTAAATATCCTCTTTGGTGAATTGTCTATTCTTGGCTTCTTCTCATTTTTTGATTGGATTATTTGTCTTTTTGTTGTTGAGATGTTGGAGTTTTCTATAAATTCTAGAAATAAACCCCTTGTCAGACAAGTCATTGCTGAATATTTTTTCCCAATAGTAGGTTCGCTTTTGAATCTTTTGGAGAAGTCTTTTGGAAGGACATAAAAATTTATTTTTAGAAGGTCCCATTAATCTAGTTGATCTTCTGCTGTTCATGCATTTTGGGTAATGCTTGCCAGTCTATTTATGCCATATATTGTTGTTGTTATGTGCCGTAGAGTTGGACCTGACCCATAGTGACCCCTCCTTGGGTTTCCGAGGCAGTATCACTATGGAAGTAGATTGTCCCATCTTCCTTCCGAGGAGTGGCTGGTGGGTTTGAACCGCCAGCCTCCTGGTTAGCAGTCAAGTGCCTTAGGCACTATGCTACCAGAGCTCCTATGGCATATATTAGGACCCTAAATTTACCCCTAGTTTTTCCTTGAGGAACTTTCCAGTTTTAGGTTTCACATTTACGTCTTTGACCCATCAGGACTTAGTTTTTGTGTATGGTGTGAGGCACAGATCTTGTGTCATTTTTCTGCAAATGGATATCCAGTATTACCAGCACCATTTGTTAAACAAACATTCTCTTCTCCATTTAACGGATTTTGGCCCTTTGTCAAAAATCAGCTGAGCATACGTTGATGGATCTATTTCTGGGTTCTCAATTCTATTCCATTGGTTTATGTGTCTGTTGTTGTAGCAATAGCAGGCATTTTTTACTACAGCAGCCGTATAGTAGGTCTTAAGATCCGGGAGTGTGAGACCTCCTACTTTGTTGTTCTTCTTCAATAATGCTTTGCTTATTCAAGATCTCTTTCCTTTTAATATGAAGTTAGTGATTGTTTTTTCCATATCCTTAACTAAAGTTGATGGGATGTAGATTGGGATTGCATTGAATGTATAGATTGCTATAGGCAGTACTGATATTTTCACAATGTTCAATCTTCCTATCTATGAGCATGGGATGTTCTTCCATTTATGTAGATCTCTTATGGTTTCTTGAAGTAGTCTCTTATAGATTTCTTTGTTCAGGTGTTTTGTGTCCCTGGTAAGATTTATTCCCAAATATTTTAATATTATTCTTATTATTTATTTATATATTTTTGGTAGTTTTTGTAAATGGTATTGATTTCCTTATTTCTTTTTCGGCAATCTCTTTGCTGTTACAGAAGCATTCAGCTGAGTTTTGGATGTTGATCTTGTATCCTGCCATGATGCTGAGCTAAATCTCTCAATTAGTTCCACTAGAGTTTTGACTGAGTCTTTTGGGTTTTCCCAGTATAGGATCATATCATCAGCAAATAGGGATAGTTTGACTTCCTCCTTACTAATTTGGATGTGTTTACTTTCCCTTTCTTGCCTTATTGCCCTGGCTGGACTTCCAATACAATGTTGAATAGAAGTGGTGATAGAGAACATCATTGTCTGGTTCCTGTTCACAAGGGGAATGGTTTCAGTCTCTCTCCATTGAGAATACTGTTGGCTATTGGTTTTGCATAGATTCCCTTTATGATGTTGAGGAATGTCCCTTCTGTTCCTACGTGGCTGAGAGTTTTGATCAGGAATGAGTGTTGGATTTTACCAAATGCCTTTTCTGCATCGATTGATCATCATGTAGTTCTTTTCCTTTGTTTCATTTATGTGGTGGATGATGTTGATTGTTTTTCTAATGTTGAACCATCGTTGCATACCTGAGATGAACCCTACTTGATCATAATGAATTATTTTTTTGTTATGTTGTTGGAGTCTATTGGATAGGATTTTGTGGATGATTTTTTAATCTCTCTATTCATGAGGTATATTGGTCTATAGTTTTCCTTTTGAGTGATGTCTTTGCCTGGTTTCGGTATCAAGGTTATGCTTGCTTCACAAAATGAATTGAGAAGAACTCCATCCTTTCCAATGTTTTGGAATAGTTTGAGTAGGAGCAGTGTCATTTCTTCTCTGAATGTTTGGTAGAACTCTCCAGTGAAACTGTCTGGGCTGGGACTTTATTTTTGCCAGTAATTTTCATATTACCTGTTCAATTTCTTCTTTTGTTTTGGGTCTGTTCAATTTTTCCACCTCAGTCCGTATTAGTTTAGATAAGTAGTGTGTTTCTAGAAATCAATACATTTTTGCCAGATTTTCAAATTTGTTGGATTACAGTTCTTCATAGTATCCTGATATTATCCTTTTTATTTCAGTTGCTTCTGTTGTGATGTCACCCATTTCATTTTTATTTTTCATGTTATTTGTATTCTCTCCCTCTTTTCCTTTGTTAAATTTGCCAGAGGTTTGTCAATTTTATTAATATTTTCCAAAAATAACTTCTAGTCTTGTTGATTTTTTCTATTGTCTCTCTATTTTCTGTCTCATTGATTTCTGCTTGAATCTGTATTATTTCTTTTTTTTCTGGTGACTGTCAGCTTTTCTTTCTGGTCTTTTTCTAATTATTAGAGCTGTTGGTTTAAAGTGTTGATTTTGGGTCTTTCTTCTTTTTTGTTGTGTGCATTTATTGCTATAAATTGGTCTCTGATCACTGCTTTTGCTGTGTCCCAAAGATTTTGGTATGTTGTGCTTTCATTATCATTTGATTCAAGGAATTTTTGAATTACATTTTTTATTTATTCTCTTACCTAGCCTTTCTCGAGGAAGGTGTTGTTCATTTTCCATGTGTTTGTTCTTTGTCTATTGATCTTCCTATTGTTGATTTTTAATTTGATAGCACGGTGATCTGAGAAGATGCTTTGCACTATTGTTGGGTCATGTTACCTTATTCAGTCTGCAACTCTCTGTCTCTTGAGTGATGAATTTAATCCATTGACATTCAGTGTAATTATTGACAAGTATGAATTGGTTGCTGTCATTTTATTATGTGTTTTTTTATGGTGTTCCTGGTTTCTTTGTTCCATATAATTTTCTGTGTTGAGTTCATTATGTTTATAAGTTGTGTTATCAATTCCTTTGTTGCTATTGTTTTAGTATTTGCTAAATATTTGTGTTTGTTCTCTTTTTTATTGATGTGAAGGTTTATAACTTTTCTTTGAGGTTACTTTGTGATTTGTAATTTTTCCCCAAGTTTAGAACAGTCCATTCTATCTTGCAACACTCCTGACTTCCTCACCATTTAGCAGTTCTGTAATTACCCTATTTTCTCCCTCTTTTTGGTTTGTAGTTGTCATCATTTGCCAACCGATGTCTCTGGTTCCCTGTTTTACAATCTTGTAAGTTTATTTTACTTTGGATGCTTCCATCGCTGTGTTGATTTCTTGGTGATGTCATCTTGTGTATTAATGGTTGGTTTTTGTTTGCTATTATTGGTTCTCTGTTCAAAGGACTCCCTTTACTGTCTCTTGTCAGATTGGTCTTGTTTTAACAAATTCCCTTGATTTCTACTGATCTGGAAATTTCCTAATTTCACCATCATATTTGAGGGACATTTTGCAGGGTATATAATTCTCGTTTGGAAATTTTTCTTTTTCAGGGTTTTATATACATTATTCCATTGCCTTTTTGCCTGCATGGTTTCTGCTGAGAAATTAAGGCTTCTTATTGGTTTCCTTTCTAGCCAACTTTTTTTTTTTTCTTCCTGTGCTGCTTTTAGGATTCTTTCTTTGTCTTTGGTTTTGGTGAATTTGATGATGATATATCTTAGTGATTTTCTTTTGGGCTCTATCTTTTTGGGAGTTTGTTGGACTTCCTGAATGGATATCTTCTCATCTTTCATCATATTGGGGAAGTTCTCTTCCAATAAATTTTGGGACAATCTTCTCAGTGGTTTTCTTTTTCTCTTCCTGTTCTGGAATTCTAACTGTTGTTGTTGTTGTTAGGTGCCATCAAGTCGTGTCTGACTCAGAGCGACCCTATGCACAGCAGAATGAAACATTGCCTAATCTAGCACCAGCTCCATGATCCTTGCTATACCTGAGCTCATCTTCGCAGCCACTGTGTCAATCCATCTCACTGAGGGACTTCTCTTCTTTCATCGACCCTCCACCTTACCTAGCATGACATCCTGCTCCAGGGAATGGTCCCTTCTGACAACATGACCAAAGTAGTTGAGATGAATTCTGGCCATTCTCGCTTCCAAGGAGCATTCCAACTGCACTTCCTCCAGGACAGATCTGTTAGTTCCTTTAGCAGTGCACAGTACTTTCTTCATTCTTTGCCACCACCACAAGGAAAAAGCATCAATTCTTCTTTGGTCTTTGTTATTCATCATCCTGCTCTCACATGAATATGAGGCAATTAAAAATATCATGGCTTGTATCAGGCACACCTTAGTCCTCAAGGAGACATCTTTGCCCCTCAGCACTTGAAAGAGATCCCTTGCAGCCAATTTGCCCAGTGCTATATATCATCTAGGAGCTCTGGTAGCATAGTGCCTAAGGCACTTGACTGCTA
>NW_006921668.1:10578062-10582544 GCF_000298275.1 Orycteropus afer afer
TTTTGCTTGGCATACAGATTGAATATGTATGGTGAAAGGATACAACCCTGATGCACTCCCTTCTTGATTTTTAAACCATGCAGTGTCCCCTTGTTTTGTTTGAACAACAGCCTCCTGGGCAATGCACAGGTTCCTCATGGCATCCACAATTTATGATCTACACAATGAAATGCCTTTTCATAGTCAATAAAACACAAGTAAACATCTTTCTGATATTCTTTGCTTTGAGCCAGTATCCATCTGACAGCAGCTATGCTGTCCCTTGTTCCACATCCTCTTCTGAATCCAACTTGCACCTCTGGAAGTTCTCTGTCATTATATTGCTTCAAACATTTTTTAATTATCTTCAGTAAGGTCTTCCTTGTGTGCAATATTAATGAGATTGTTGGATAATTTCCATATTTTGTGGGATCACCTTTCTTTGGAATGGGTACAAATATGGATCTCTTCCAGTCAGTTGGCCAGGCAGCTGTTTTCCAAATCTCTTGGCATAACTGAGTGAGCTCCTCCAGCAGGTCATCTGTTTGTTGAAACATCTCAATGGGTATTCTCTCAATTCCTGGATCCTTGTTCTTCACCAATTCCTTCAATGCAGGTTTGACTTCTTCCTTCAGTACCATTGGTTCTTGATCATATGGAACCTCCTGAAATGGATGGAGATCGATCAGCTCTTTTTGGTACAGTGACTCTGTGTATTCCTTCCATCTTCTTTTGATGTTTCCTGCATCATTCAATATTTTGCCTATAGAATCTTTCAGTATTGCAATTCAAGGCTTGAATTTTCTCCTCAGTTCTTTTAGCTTGAGAAATGCTGAGTATGTTCTCCCCTTTTGGTTTTCTAACTCCAAGTCTTTGCACATTTCATTATAGTAATTGGCTTTGTCTGCTTGAACCACACTTTGAATTCTTCTGTTCAGCTCTTTTATCTTGTAATTTTTTCCATTTGCTTTAGCTACTATCTGCTCAAGGGCAAGTTTCAGAGTCTTTTCTGTCATCCGTTTTTGCTTTTCTTCTTTTATCACCTTTTTAATGATCTCTTGCTTTCTTCATGGATGATGCTTTTGATGTCATCCCACAATTCTTCTGGTTTGCAGTCATTGGTGTTCAATACATCAAATCTATTCTTTAGATAGTCTCTAAATTCAGGAGGCATATATTCAAGATCATATCTTGGCTCTTGTGGACTGTTTTTACTGTCTTTAACTTCAAGTTGAACTTGCATACGAGCAGTTGATAGTGTGTTCCATAATCAGCTCCTGGCCTGGTTTTCGCTGAGGATATTGAGCTTTTCTATCACCTCTTACCACAGATGTAGTCAATCTGATTCCTGTGTATTCCATCTGGTGAAGTCCAAGTGTATAGCCACCATTTGTGTTGTTGAAAAAAGATATTTGCAATGAATGTCATTGGTCTTGCAAAATTGTATCACGTGATTTCCAGCATCATTTCTATCACCCATGTCAAATTTTCCAACTACTGGTGATTTTTCTTTGTTTCCAACTTTTGCATTCCAGTAACCAGTGATAATTAACACATCCTGATTACATGTTCAGTCAATTTCAGACTAGAGAAGCTTATAAAAATCTTCAATTTCCTCATTTTTGGCTTTGGTAGTTGTACATAAATTTGAATAATAGTCGTATTAACTGGTCTTCCTTGTAGGTATATCGATATTATCCTACCACTGACAGCACTGTACTTCAGGACAGATCTTGAAACATCCTTTGTGATGATGAATGCCATGCCATTCCTCTTCAAATTATTTCCTGGCATAGGAGACCACATTGTGGTCTGATTCAAAATGGCAAAAACCAATTCATTTCAGCTCCCTAATGCCTAGGATATCAATCTTTATGTGCTCTATTTCATTTCTGACAACTTCCAATTTTCCTAGATTCATGCTTCGTACATTCTGTGTTCCAATTATTAATGGATATGTACAGCTGTTTCTCCTTAATTTGAGTCATGCCACATCAGCAAATTGAGGTCTCAAATGCTTTACCTTATCCATATCATTTAGGCTGGTTCTACTCTGATGATGCAGCTCTTTCCTTGGTCCTGTTTCGAGAGACTTCCAACCTAAGAGACTTATCCTCCTGTATTGTATCAGACAATATTTCTGGGCTATTCATAAAGTTGCACAGTAATGTATCAGACAGTGTTTCTCTGCTATTCATAAGGTGTTCCCTGGCCAATTCTTTGAGAAGTGGATGGCCTCCCCCTTCTTCCTAGTCTGTCTCAGGCTGTAAGCTGTTGAAAGCTGTGAACCATGTGCAACCCTACTGGCTTTGAGACACCAGTGGCACAGCCTCAAGCCTCACAGGAAGACGCCATCACAGTAGGACAAACTGACAGACAAGTTTGTCTCCTTTAGCTGTCCAAAACCTCTCCACCCTCCCCAAACTCCCCGTACATAGATCCCTGCCTCTTTCTCATTGCTTGGGAAGGGTGTGGCCTGGATCTCCAGCCTTACCTGGATCTCTGCCTCTGTTCCCTCGCTCTGTCCTGGTCCCCTCTCTGGCTTTTTCTCTGCTTTCCTGCCACTTACCTGGATTCCTGCCTCTGCTTCTTTGCTCTGTACTGGTTCCCCCCCTGGAATTCCCATTACATGTAGATTACTTCTAAATCAGATTCTATATAATTGTTATATACATCCACAATCCCAAATCCAATGCCATCAAGTTGATTTTGACTCATAGTGATCCTATAGGACAGAATAGAACTGCCCCCATAGGGTTTCCATGACTGAAATATATATGGAAGCAAACTGCTACCTCTTTCTCATGTGAACAACTGGTGGATTCAAACTCCTAGCCTTTCAGTCACTAGGCAAGCACTTTAACCACAGTGCAACAAGTTGTGATCAAGTTGATTCTGATTCATGAACCTCATGTGCATCAGAACAGAATTGTGCTCCACAGAGTTTTCAGTGACTTGTTTTTCAGAAGTACATTATCAGATCTTTCTTCCCATTGGTCTCAAATCTCCAACCTCTCAGTTAGTAGCAGAGCACTTAACCATTTTCACTACCCAGTGATATACATGGGAGCTCTGGTGACATAGTGCCTAAGGCATGTGACTGTTAACCAGAAAGTTGGAGGTTCCAATCCACCAGCCACTCCTTAGAAGGAAGACTGACAATCTACTTCTGTAAAGACACTGCTTCAGTTACCCAAGGAGGTGTCACTAAGAGTCAGAATTGACTCCATAGCAGTGAGAGAGAGAGGAATATATATACACATATACATACATATAGTGTATATATATATGTGTGTTTGTGTGTGTGGAGAGAGAGAGAACGAAAGAGCTTTGATGGCACAGTGGTTAAAGCACTTCAGTGATAATTGAAATGTCAGTGGTTCCAACCCACCAGCCAACCTACAGGGGAAAGAAGTAGCAGTTTAGTCCAGTATAGAATACATCTTTGGAACCCTATGGTGCTCTTATACTCTGTCATATAGAATCACTATGAGTTGGAAGCAGCTTGACAGCAATGGGATACACACACACACACACACACACACTATCTGTATTTAGTCTCTCTCTCTCTCTCTATATATATATATATGTATATATACATATATATATAATTGCTGACTTTTTGTTTCATGTGGTTTGTGTGATGATTATTATAGCTCTCTGTTTTACAATCTTCATGCAGCGATTTCTCCTAAGACACAGCTAGGATATGAATAATGACTAGAATGTAGCCCATTATTATTCAGCATTTACCATTTATATCACAAGTAAATAAAATAATTCTTCCCTTCCAACACTGCAAAGCCATACTGACATGCTCCCAAGAGTTGTAAAGACAGCCTTCCATTGGAGGAATCAAGCTCTGTTGTGCAATGTGACTATTAGTGCTAACACTAAAATATGCTTCTTTAAATGTTCTTTGTCGTAAGACACAGAAGAAGCTATGGTATATCTATGAAGCTGAACCACAGTTCCATGGTATGTTCAAATAATTCATTTCTTTCTCTCTCAAGGGAGGCACATTTGATGGAGGATCAGACAGCGGCATGCAACCTTTGATAACCAAAACTAGACACAAATAAGACCTTTCTATTTGTCTACAGACTGAAGAGATATTTATCTTACCTTGTTTTTGAAACAGCTCTGATTATTGGAAAGGAATTTTGTCGTATTCTATTACTGTTTCTGTAAAGGACTAATGGTTTCATATTAAATCATTCAACATCTTTGTTTTTCAGTTATTTTATCTGTTATTAGGAGCTCTGGTAGCATAGTGCCTAAGGCATTTTACTGCTAACAAGAAGGAAGGCAGATCAAAAGAAAATGAAGAAAGCCTAAGATTCATGTGGCATACCATCAAGAAGAATAATCTATGTGTAATCAGAATTCGAGAACAGGAAGAGACAAATAAAAACACAGAGAATATCATTGAAGATTTTTCAGAAGAGAACTTCTCTGATAGGATAAAAGATGAGAATATATCCATTCAAGAAGTTCAATGAA
>NW_006921668.1:10582764-10585701 GCF_000298275.1 Orycteropus afer afer
TCTGAAAGAAAAAATTTCCAACCAAGAATGATATACCCAGCAAAACAGTGCCTCAAATATAATGATAAAATTGGCACATTTTAAGATAAACAGAAATTAAAGGATTTTGTTAAAACCAGACCAACCTTACAAGAAATGCTAACTGGAGTCATTTAGACAGAAGCAACAACAACAGAAAACAACTGCTGATTAATACACATAACAACATAATTCAGATACCAACACAATTATAAACCAAAGTAAAGTAAGCTTAAAAGACTATAAAAAGGGAATAAAAAACCCCAAAAAAGCAAACTCACTGCTCTCAAGTCAGAAAAGAAACAAAGATTCAAGCAGAAATGAGACAGAAAATAGGAAGATAATAGAAATAAACTGACAAGACTAGAAGTTGATTCTTTGAAAAGATTAATAAAATTGATAAATCACTGGCAAACTTAACAAAGGAGAAGAAAGAAAGGATCCAAAAAAATCATGAATAAGAAAATGAAATGGGCAATATCACACCAAAACAACTGCGATAGTTAAGGTTGTGTGTAAACTTGGCTGGGCCTGGTTGAGAGGCTGGGGAACTGGTGGTAGTTATTCCCCATGAAGAGACTGGCAATCAACTCTATGGTGGGATCTACCACAAGCAGCTGAATAGGGCTATGGTACAGAAGCAGCTGAATAGCTGCTTTAGGGCTGTGGTCTGATTCCTATACATAAGAAGCAACTTTGGGAATGGTCTCTAACTTATGGCATGCTTGAACCCTGCATGTAGCCGAACAGTTGTTCAGCAGCCTGCCATGCCTGGCCAATCATGGGACTTTCAATGGACTTGGATCAATGGCCTGCCATGCTGTTTGGTAACATTGGGACTGTGCCTTTTTACTTGTCACCTTGGGTTTCTCAGTCTCAGCATCTAGCAATAATCTGAGAGAAGAGAAGCCTCTAGTGGGCTGGAAACAAGAGGAAGAACTGAAATCCAAGGTTGAGGGGCTTTCACCCAGCTCCTAGAGCCTGGCACTTTGAACTTGGACTTCTAGCCTCCCAAGCTGTAAGAGAATAAACTCCTGTTTGTTCAAGCCATCCCATTTGTGGTATATTCCTGTCAGAGCAGCACTAGATAACCAAAACACCAATGTAAATAAGATAATAACAGGATACTATGAAGAACTGCACTCCAACAAATTTGACAGCTTAGACTAAATGGACAGATTTCTAGAAACACACTACTCACAAAAACTAACACAGACTGAGGTAGAAAATTTTTACAGACATATAACAAAAGAAGAAATTGAACAGTTCATAAAAAAATTACCAACATAAAAACTCCTGGCCCAGACAGTTTCACTAGAGAATTCTATCAATCATTCAGAGAAGACTGAAAACAATCCTAGTCAAATTATTTCAGAACATAGAAAAGGATTGAATCCTCTCAAATTCATTTTATGAAGAAAGCTTAATCTTGATACCAAAACTGGGCAAAGATACCACTAAAAAGCAACACTATACACCAATAACCCTCATGAATATAGATGCAAAAATCTTCAACAAAATCCTAGCCAATAGACTCCAACAACATATTTTAAAAAATGATGCATCATGACAAAGTGGGATTCATACCAGGTATACAAGAATGGTTCAACATTAGAAAAACAATCAACAAAATCCATCACATAAATAAAAGAATGGAAAAGAAGCACATGATCATATCAATAGATGCAGAAAAAGCATTTGATAAAACACCATTCCTGATAAAAAGAAGGGAAGTTCCTCAACGTGATAAAGGGAATATATGCAAAATCATCAGCCAACATTATTCTCAACAGAGAGAGACTAAAACTATTCCCCATGTGAACAAGAACCAGACAAGGAGGCCCTCTATCTCCACTTCTACTCAACATTGTACTGTTAGTCTGAGCCAGGGCAATAAGGTAAGAAAGGGAAATCAAAGACATCCAAATTGGTAAGGAGCAAGTAAATCTATTCCTACTTGCAGATAATATGATCCTATACCTAGAAAACTCAAGAGACTCAGCAAGAAAACTATGGAGCTTATTTAAAGATTTAGCATAGTGGCAGGATACCAGATCAACATGCAAAAATCTGTTGAATTCCTGTACACCAGTAAACAGGTCTCTGAAAAAGAAATAAGGAAATCAATACTATTTATAATAGCTATCAAGTAAGATAAGATACTTGGGAATAAATCTTACCGGGAACCTATAAAAGACCTGTACAAATAAAACTGCAAAACACTGCTTCAAGACACTATAAGAAATCTACATAAATGGAAGCACTTATGCTCATGCCTGGGAAGAATGAACACTGGGAAAACGTCAACACTACTCAAAGCAATGTGTACATTTAATGCCGGCCTGATTCAGATTCTATCAACATTCTTTAAAGATATGGAAAAAATTTCACTAATTTTATACAGAAAAGAAAGAGACCCTGGATAAGGGAAGCACTAATGAAAAAGAACAAAGAAGGAGATTGTGCACTCCCAGATTTCCAAACCTACTATGCAATCACAGTTGTCAAAACAGCCTGGGACTGGTACAATGACACTGTACAGATAGATCAGTGGAACAGAATTGAGAATCCAGAAGTAAATACATCCACCTATGGTAGCCTGATATTTGACCAAGGGCTGAAATCCATTAAATGGGGAAGAGATAGTCTCCTTAACAATCAGTGCTGGCAAAACTGGGTATCAATTTGCAGAAAAAAATGAAAGAAGACTCATACCTTACAACATACACAGAACCTAATTCCAGATGGATCAAAGACTTACATGTGAATGCTAAAACTATAAAGTTGATCAAAGAAAAAATATGGGTACACTTGGGTGCCTTAATTTATGACATAAATAGACTATCAAGCATAACCCAATGTGTTAGATTGGGTTCTCTAGAGAAACACAAAAAACAACAAAGCATATATATATATATA
>NW_006921668.1:10585877-10591539 GCF_000298275.1 Orycteropus afer afer
CTCCAGGCCGAGGGGTGGGCTACTCATTCACGGAAGTTTGTAGTCCGCACACCAGGGTTCCAATCCCTCAAAGAATGTCTCTCTTCCCAGGATGTCCCTGGATATCTTGGAAGCAGGCCACACCCCTAGGGAAACTCCCCTTGGGCAGATTGGCTACTCAGAACACAGTCATCTGTTCCCATCATGGGAACAACCACACAGAACTGGGGTCCAGCCAAGTTGACACACAGCTCCAACTATCACACCCAAGGTATACAAACAGCAGAAGATAAACTAGATAATTGGGCCCTTCTAAAAACTAAATTCTTACATGCATCCAAAGACTTCTCCAAAAGACTGAAAAGAGAACCTACAGATTGGGGAAAAATATTTGGCAATGACATATCTAACAAAGGGCTTATCTCTGAAATTAATAGAAAACTCCAACACCAGCATCAAAAGAACAAAGAATCCAATTGAAAAATGGACAGAAAATATGAACAGACACTTCACTAAAGAAGATATTCAGGTGTCCAACAAACACATTAAGAAATATTCATGGTTATTAGCCATTAGAGAGATGCAAATCACAACAAAGATGAGATACCATCTTATCACAGCATTAGTAGCAAAGCGCAACAAGACAGAAAATAACAAATGCTGACAAGGATGTGGAGAGTTTGGTACTCTCATACACTGCTTCTGGGACAGTAAAATGCTACAACCACTGTGGAAATTGTTATAGCAATTTCTTAAAAAGTTGGAAATAGAAATATCATTTGATCCAGCAATCTAATTACTAGGTATATATCCTAAAGAAGTGAGAGCCAGTACATGAATAGATATATGGACACCCATGTAAATTGCAGTGTTGTTCACGGTAGCGAAGACATTGAAACCACCTAAGTGCTTCTCAGTGGAGGAATGGATAATCAAACTGAATTGCATACACACAGTGGAATACTATGCAAGACTAAAGAATAATGCAGAATCTGTAAAACACCTCATAACATGGATGAACTTGGAGGACTTTATGCTGAGTGAAAGAAGTCAATCATAAAAGAACAAATATTATATTAGTCCACTATTATAAAAAGTCAGGGAATGGTTTATATACATGGGAGGAAACTTTCTTTGCTGGTTACCAGGGATGGGAGGTAAGAGAATGCAAAATAAATATTTATATTTATAGAAATAAAAAGATTATTACTGGTTATAAAGGAGGGGTAGGGGAGAGGTGGGGAAGGGGAAACTTTTGTTTGTGGGGCATTGAGTTTATGCTAGGGGTGGTGGAATGTTTTGAAAAAGATTAGCAATAAAGGTGGCACAACATGGAAAATGTCATCAATATCCTGAGCTGTAATGTGGAAGTTGTTATGTTAGTACATGTCCTGGAATGTATGTTTTCACCACGATAGAAGTGAAAAAAAAAAATGGTGACAATGAGGATAGGAGGAAAACATGGTACACAGGAAGAAAACCCACTGCCATCAATTTAATTCCTACTCATAATGACCTTATAGCACAGAGTAGAACAACCCCAATGGGTTTCCATCTTTATGGAAGCTGACTCCTAATCTTTCTCCCATTGAATGGCCAGTGGATTTGAACTGCCAGACATTTGGTTAGCAGCTGAATAATTTAACCACTGTGCCACCAGATATCCTCATACAGGAAGAAAGGATTAGTATGTTGGGATTAGAAGAGTCATTAGAGCATGAACAGAAGAAGAAAAAAAGGTTTAGAGGCCCCCAAAATTTATAACTGCCAATGCTATAACCTGTTCTTCTGGAAACCACATCTTCTCTAGTCTCCAAATAGCCAGTGGCATCACTAGGATTGGTGTCACCCAGTGTGGTACTTCATGGGTCACCACCACCATAGACCTCCTTCCATACCAGATGATACAGAGTGCTTAGAAAAGTTTCTTATCAATTTTAATCATAGAAAAATCATGATAAATATAGTTGCCAATAGTTTAAACGTAGTATTTCTTAGATTGTATGAATTCTAACAAAAAAAATTGTTTCATAAATCCTTTCTACATTGAATTACAGCATTATTAGTTACAATGTTGTTAGAAATGGAAAAGCCAGTTTTTAATTTTCTCCTTTTATTTAGTACTCTATTCTCTAAAAAATATTGCTGTAGATTAATAAATCCTAATTACCTTGACATTGCAGCTAAAACACTACAAAATTTGACAAAATCAGAAACTATAACCAGCAGCAATGAAAACAATAGCCCTTGGTTGTAGTGCATGAGACAATACCACATGGTTTGAAGCCTCATTGTAACTGGGTACCAATGACAGCTCTGACTGGAGCTCATTAGAAGGTTAAAAAAGTAAATTAGCATAGAGTTTTAGCTTTTCAGGTATATTGATACATCTAAGCTGGGCTTATGAAAAATATTTCTGTCATTATAAATAGCTACAGGGACATTTTTATGAAAAGTAATACATTTTTGCCAAAAATATTCCACAGAAACTTTATAGATAATCATTTTGTTGTTATGCCTTTGACAATGTCATCCGGTATAGTGTTCATCCCAATATAGATGTCAACTGCTCAGAAAAATAAAAAAAATAAAAATGGGCCTTGATGAAAATAAATTATGAATTTACATTAAAGTCTTTGTAGAAGAAAAGTTGCAATTAGATGAAAAAAAATGAAGATGTTGGCAGTGCTGTTGTTGTTGTGTTGTTGTTATGTGCCTTCGAGTGGGCCCCGACTCATAGCAACCCCTCCTTGGGTTTCCGAGGAAGTATCACTATGGAAGTAGATTGCTCCATCTTCCTTCCGAGGAGTGGCTGGTAAGTTTGAACCGCCAGCCTTCTGATTAGCAGTCAAGTGCCTTAGCCACTATGCTACTAGAGCTCCCATTGAGAAGTATAGATGTGTAGTAAAGGAAAGTGGTAAAAATTTAGAGATATATGTGGACATCATTTATGTAGAAATAAATTCTGACATGCAGATGATGGACTTTTATGGAGTTAATTCTGTACCTTCAAAATTTATGTTGAAGTCCTAATCCTTAGTACCTGTGAACTTGAGTTCATTTAGAAATGTTATTGTTGTTGTTATGTGCCATCACATCGGCCCCACTCATAGCGACCCCTCCCTGGGTTTCTGAGGCAGTATCACTACAGAAGTAGATTGCCCAACCTTCCTTCCAAGGAGTGGCTGGTGGGTTTGAACCACCAGTCTTCCGGTTAGCAGTCAAGTGCCTTAGGCACTATGCTACCAGAGCTCCTCATTTGGAAATAAGATCCTTGAATATATTATCATTCAAGTTAACATGAATTCATACTGTAGTAAGGTGGGTCCTAATTCAATATGAGTGATATCCTTGTGAAAGAGAATAGGCATAGAGAAACAGAAGAAGGGCAGAGTTGTGAAGATGCATCTACTTGCCACCAAACTCCTGGGGAGAGACAAGTCCCTAGAGACTTCAGTGAGGACAGGGTCCTGCATATGCCCTAAATTTGGACTACTAACTTCTAGAACTCTGAGACAATACATTTTTGTTATTGAAAGCCAGCCCCCCCCCTTTTTTTAACAGCAGTCCTAAGAAACCAAAACATGGACTCATATTATTTACCCCTGAAGTGGAAGAAATACTAAAAATAAGAATACACTCAAATATATGTATTGAACACATAGATTTTGGATTCTGACAGACTTTATGTCAAAATATGGGTCCATGCATTTCTGACTCTATCACCTTGGCCAAGATACTCAATATATTTTAGACTCAGCTTGAACTTTGGTAAAATGGAGCTAACTATACTTATTTCAGACTTTCAGTTTAGGATCAAACAGGAAAATATGTATAAAGTAATTGAATAGATTCCTAACATTCACTATGTGTTTGAAAATGTTCGTTAATATTATTAGGAATGTTATGGCTATTACTATATGCGTAAAAGATAGTAGGCTCACTTTTTACCAGTTGCTGGTTTCTTAAATTATTAATAATTACAATCATTTCCACTGGATTTGTAAAATACTTAAAAATATGACAGGGATTCTTTAATAGCTTTTTGGTTTTCCTCAGTCATTAGTTATAGTCAGCAAGAAAAGCACCTGGTGAATGTTAGTATATTCACAGTTTAAAGGAAAATCAATTGAGTGAAATAAGGAAATCAGCCTGAAACAACCGTCAGTCTTCAAAATTGATTTTGTGTATGTGCATGATAATCTTTTATCCAAGTCTTCCAGAACAAGGACTTTTCAAGGAGGTTGTCTAATAGTTAAGTCTGTTTAAATTTTTTTTCTGTAAACATGCTAAAGTGCTTCCTGTATCAGACTAATTCTTGTTGAATGATATGGCTTTGTACAGTGTAAGTTCCTGGAGCTTAAAATGCAGGAAGCCATAGATAATTTGTAATGAATAAATCATGTGTGTTCCTGCTGTCAATTCTGCTAACACTTTAATAGACTCCAAGGTTGGTGCTGTGTTAAACTATCAATATCTGCGACCAAACAGGTGAGCTATTCAATACCAGTGATATAGTGGTAAAATTTGTTCCTGTATATATTTCTTTATTTTAAACCACTGAAGCACAATGTATAAAATATCAACTCTTAAAATGTATCGATTTGTTTAACCCAGTGTTTTTTGAATAGTGAAGTTAACCTTGTTCTTTGTGAAATTTAATTCTGTAATCATTAATATTGCATTCATGTTTTATATTTTTAATTTTATGAATTATGATAACATACCTGACAATATGTCAACAATATTAGTAGGAAAAGAGGAAACGAATTGGAACATTAGAACTAAAAGGGGAAAAACTTTTTTGTGTTTTATCCCTAGATTCAAAAAGAATCTAAATTGACCACTGATCTTTGGAAGACAAAAGATTATTATTTAGCAACAGTCAAGTCAAATACATTATTTTCAACTTACTTCTTCTTATCCTCATTTAATCATAAGAAGACACTTACTAATAGTTACCCTTTAAAGTCAGACATTTAAAATTGTAACTAAGTCCAAATATGTGTAATTTAACTGACTTTTAAAATGTTTTATGTACATACGCTCTTTTCTATTCAAAGCTGTAAGTTTGTCCAGCATTGTTTCAGTTCTGATTGGTACCAGAAACTTTTTCTTCATTTAGGATGTATATACCTACATTTAGAAAATGTGGCTTTAATATAAATGTATTCATACAAAATATCCATTAAATAAACACAATATTGAAGCAGGAACTATACATTTTTTATGAGCCTATAAAGTCAAAGATCACACAGTCCTTATCCTTGTAAGTCCTTCTATTTACTAGATAAAACAGTTATTCAGATACACTTTAGCAACATAGCGTGATACACAGTATGATACAAGCACTCTGGTTGCATAGTAACTAAAGCATCTGCCTGCTAACCAAAAGATCAGTAGATTGAATCCACCAGCTACTCCCCATCAGAAAGATGAAGCAATCTGTTTCCCTAAAGATTTACAGCCTTGGAAAATCTATGGGGCAGTTCTACTCTACCCTAAAGGGTTGCTAGGAGTTGGAATTCATTCTATGGAAGTGAGTTTGATTTTAGGTAAGGAGCCTTGGTTGCACAATGGTTAATCTAAACCTGAACCACCCTTGGCTGCTCTTCATAAACAGTTAACAGAGATCTAAATACAACAACGTCATGATGCCTCGGAAGCAACAGACCATCACAGC
>NW_006921668.1:10597324-10609496 GCF_000298275.1 Orycteropus afer afer
CTAACCAGAAGGCTGGCAGTTCAAACCCACCAGGCACTCCTTGGAAGGAAGGTTGGGCAATCTATTTCCATAGGGATACTGCCTTAGAAATCCAAGGAGGGGTCGCTACGAGTCAGGTCTGACTCGACAGCACACAACAACAACAACAACAACAGTTGACAAAATAATTTTCAAGGAAATGGGAAAAATATGATGGTACTACAACCAAGCCAATCACATGAAATTAAGACTATAGAACAATCTTCACACACACACACACACACACACATTTTGAAATAAATATGTTTTGAGGATTTATACTGGTAGTAATGATATAATCATAAAGACAGGATTTATATTCCCTCCTTAAATAAAAATGAAAATAGATCAAAATATATGAAGTACTGCTTTTCAGACATTGCATATTAAGCAGTAGAGTAGTATGAGCATTAAATAATGGGAATGTTTGGCGTGGTTGAATACTGCAAACATCTCCAGTATTTTGACTGGGGTAGGTTTCAGATTATAAAATAGGCACAGGAAAACTAAATAGGGTTTATCAATGTCATGGAGTAGACTTGAGGTTTGACTAACTCAAACAGCTAGAATTTCTGGATAGCATACTGTAGAGAAAAAGCTATACAACAAAGCTCTGAGAAAACTCTCCTTGAGTGCTTGGATAAATACTGATCTTAAAATATAACTAGACAAAAGAGAATATATCAATGATCATGTATAAGGTTGGCAGATATAATTTCTATATACATATTTGTATGTGCTGTAAGAATGTCCATATAAATAGAACTAACAGGGGACAAAGTCATGATAACTTCTTAGCCACAGACAACGATCCTGAGGGAGCAAGTTGTTGGGCCTGTGCACTCAATACCATGGTCACAGGAGACATCAAGCTCAATTGGTGTAACATATTGCACAAAATCATTGTTCTATATCTTACTTCAGTGAGTAGCCACTAGGGTCTTAAAAGCTTGTAAGCAGCCATCTAGATGCAATAATTGGTCTCTCCTTGTCTGGAGCAAAAAAGAATGAAGAAATTCAAAGATGCATTGAAATAATTAGTCTGAGGGACTAGTGGACCAAGTGAACCTCAGCCTATATGACCATGAGACCAGAAGAAGTAGATGGTGCCCAGCTAACATTGTTAACCACTTGGAAAGGGATCAGGGCACGAGATCCTGGATAGAGTAGGAGAGGGAAAAAAAATGTAGAAGAAAATTCAAAAATGATAAAGAAAAAAAGACCAGACTTACTGGTCTGAACCCATAGGACTATGGCCCCATCACCCTTCAGGCCCGGAATTGAACTCAATCCCATGGCTTGCACCCAAACAATAGACAGGAAATAAGGTGAACATTTACACTAGGTAGATATATTCCTCAGAACAGTCAATCATGGGAGATCAGAAGGGCAGTATTTCCACAGGGAGCTAACTCAGAGGGCAGGAATGTGTAAGAAGGAAGGACATGGAAAAGGTAACACAGGAAGCTAGCGGAAAGAGAGCTGTTACATTATGGGGATTGTACTAAATGTCATGAAACAAAAGTGTGTATGAACTGCTGTAAGGAAAATAAATTTTCTCTGCAATAAATAAAAATATTCACAATAAAAAACAAGTAAGGAAGCAGAGAGAGAGAGAGAGAGAGAGAGAGAGAGAGAGAATTATCCAAGCTGAAGGAAAAAAGAAATAGCAAACCAACAAATAAACATGATAAGACAGCTGGCCAAATGTCTCTTTCATACTACATTGGGTAATCAGAGAGATTCATCAGAAGCATATCACTTTAGCAATTAGGCAGAATTTTCTAATAGAAAAGATTGCTTTTTACTTGTCCTAACAAAAGTGAAAGGTAACCAACAGAAGAATCAGTACGATCCAAGTAACTTAACTGTCCTCCACAGCAAAGTCAATATTATTTAAAGAAATATAACATTATCCAAGACATACAATATACAGTTCTCAATGTCTAACATATATCAAAATTTATCTGGCATGCAAAGAAACAGAAATACTAATAATCACCAGGAAAAAAAAATAGCAAAAAGAGAAATTATGAAATGAACAGTCAAGGATATGAAAAGAATGTCACATGTTTAAGAAATTAAAGGAAACATAGCCATGTTGAGAGCAAAAATAAAGACTAAAAGATTTAAACCAAAAAAAAAAAAAAAAAAGAACCCATTGCTGTCAAGTCAATTCTAATTTATAGTGACTCTATTGGATGGAGTAGAACTGTCCCATAGGGTTTCTAAGGCTGGAAATCTTTACAGGAGCAGACTACAACATCTTCTTCCCAATGTGTTGCTAGAGGGCTCAAACTACCAACCTTTTAGTTAGCAGTTGAGAGCATTAACCACTATACCACCAGGACACAGACATGAAAAATGTTACACATGAAATGACAAAGTTCCAACAAATAGGCATGAGAGCTGATATGACGTTTCGGAAGAAAAAAGTCCATGAACTTGAAGATATAATAGTATAAAATATATAAAGTAAAGCTCAGAGAAGACAGACTGAAATATAATCAACAACACAAGGTACATAATACATATCCTTATTAGAGTCCCAGAAAAAAGAGGAAGATAATGTATATTTGAGGAAAGAATGACCAAAAAATTTCAAATATGATGAAAATCATAAAGCCATAGATCCAGGAAATTCTGTAAACCCCAGTAAAATAAATAGTTTAAAAAATACACTCACCCCTTACTTATCACTATGCTTAGGTTCCAAAGACCAAGTGGTTATGCAAAAATCAGGGTAATGAGAATGGAGGGTGATCACATCAGATCACAAAATGGAGGATGACTACATCAATACATAGTTTCCAAATTACATCTTTACATAACCATCAAATTTCATCATTATTTAACTGACAAACCACTGAGAATAATGGTCTGGCAATGTTAAAACATAACTTTCACCCTCACAGCCAGTATTACACTCGCCACACATCTAAGTGTATGTTACTGCCAGACGTATGTAGTTAATGAGGACAACAGATAGTATTCAGATAGTAGATTGCTTTTTTATTATTGCCATAAATATGTCATGTCAGATAATGAGATAATTGATAAGTAGGAAGTAGGTGTAAGACCTTTTGAATCATTGAAATGCAGTGATAAGGAAAGCAGAAGTCTTTAATGCAGTCAGAGATGTATTATGTACAGAAGAAAAAAATGTCAGGAATGATCACAAATTTTTCATCAGGAAAAAAGCAAGTCAGAAGGCAATGGAGTAGCATCTTTAAAGTATTGAAAGAGGAGGGAGTGGGCTGTCATTCCTGAATTCTATAGTCGATGAAACTATCTTTTTAAAATTGAAAGTGAAATAAAGATTTTCCAGACAAATAAAGGTGAGAAAATTCATCACCAGCAGCCTGTTTTTTTAAGCAACTAAGTTTGTTGTGATTTGTTACAGCAGCAATAGGAAACTAATACAGATTATCAAATTCATGTGGGATGTATTCCTAGAAAGTAATGTTACTTTAACACCCCAAAATCAATCAATATACTTTACCATATTTACAAACTAAAAGCAACATCAAAAGCAGAAAAAAAAAAACATATAATCATCTCAGCAGATAGAGAGAAAGTGTTGATTAATTCAACACCTGTTTAACCTAAAAATTCTAGGCAAATGATATTTAGCCTATCATGCAGGACTGACTGTTAAGAGCACTGAATATGAAGGCTGAGAGAGCCCTCTGAGGAGAATATGTGCTTTCAGGAGGATAGCGCACCCCTTGAGACACAGAAGTTCTGGGTTGGGAAACCTCCCAGACCTCATCTTACATTTCTCTTATTTTACATACTTTTTGGCTATAATAAATATGTAGTTATGAGTATGGTATACTCTCCATAAAGTCTATGAGTTATTTCAGTGAATTATCAAACCCAAAGGAACAGAGGAGGCAGCAGATCAGAAAGAATGGGTGTTGTGTGGACTTCCAAGTTGGTAGCTGGCATCCTGAAAAGGTAGTGAGAAATCATGCCTGGATTTGTAACCATCAGTTCAGAAAGTTGTGGTGTAATGTGGCCTCCCAAAACATGCAGCTCATATCTGCCTATTTGACAGTTGGATAAATGGTGTCCTTTGATTTGTGAGCTCTGACTTATATTCAGGGCACTAGGGTCCAAGAGAGACAGAGAGTGCTGTAGGGACAGCTGGTGACAAGGGTGGTGAAATGGGAATGTTAGACCTGAATAAATCTCTATATTTCAGAGACTGAATTCATGTTGATACTTATTGCACAAATATAAATTCATAATGAAAAATTTAGAAATAAAATGAGCACATTAAACAACGGGGCAAAATCTGAAAATATATATATATATTAAAAGAAGTAAAAAAAAACAGAATTGCATATAAAGAATCAATTAAAATATATCTTATTTGTTTAAGATAACTTCTGTATTTATGATGCTGAATATATATTGCAAAGAAGAACCATGTATATATGGAAAGACAGGTAAACATTAAAGGCAAGAAAGGAATCTGCGACCACCATGATAGCACTAGGTAAAGGGAGGATGTCGAATTGTGCACATAAGTATAGACAAAAGATGCCAATACCAACCAGTATATCCACATCACTGAATTACCATTAACACCAAACACCAGGCTACAGATAAACACATAAACATTTGAGAAGATCAGATGGGAGTCAGTGAACAGGATTATACTCTAGACCAAGGATAGATTCAACGGAGGCTAATCTTGCACAGATATGCAGTGATACGAAATACCCATGATCCTTACAGAAGCAACAGAAGACAGACATAGAGTAATCCCGCACAGACAGCCAGACACTGTGGGAGAGAGATCCAATGGATCTAAAGACTTCTCAGGACCATAGTACTGAGGGACACCAGACTCAGTTTACACAACAAAATTCATAAAACTCTTACTCCTCATCCAACATTGGTGAGTAGCAATTGGGGTGTTAAAAGCTTTCAAGTGGCCATCTAAGATGCAGCTAATTGTCTCCTATCATTGGAAGGGAAGAGGAGTGAAAAAAAAAAAACAAGGGCATTTGGATGCAATCAGCCCTAGAACACAATGGCCCTCAAGACCAGAAGAACTAGGTGGTGCCCGGCTACCAATGCCAACCACTCAGGAAAGGATCGTATCTGGAGATCCTGGATAGAGTGGGAGGACAATTGTGGAACAAAATCCAAAAACACAATAATGACCAGAATGACTGGTCAGATGGTGTCTGGTGAGAGCCCCAATACTATGGCCCTGGGATACATTCTGGGCCCAGAAAACAACTCACTCCCAGGGGCTGGCTCTCAGCCCGATAGTTAACAAGATGTACACACAGACCACTCAACCCAGGGTGATGCACCCACATACTCTATGGAAATGCATCCCTTGGAACAATTGGCCATGGAGCACCAAAGGGGCAAAATTTGCTCGGAGGAAATGCAGGACATACAGGAGTGCATAACTATGAGGGACACTGGGGAGGGTTACTAGACAGGGAGGGGAGGAGACTGGGTAAGATTTGGGGATGGTAAATGGGGAGTGAAACTAAATGTACACGTAATGAATGTAAAACAAACTCTGCTCTGTAAACTTGGACCTAAAGAATAATAATAATAATAAAAAAGAATCAACAAATGTATTTTTAATACATGACAAGATAAATAATATATATATGTATTCTTACACAATTACAATGTATACAAGCATCATGCACATTTTTGTTGATATGACAAAAACAATAAGATAGTCCAATAGAAAGCTGGGCAAATTATATGAACAAGTAATTCATAGAAAATGAAATAAATAAAACTAATAAACATCTAATAAAGCAAAGATGTCTTTATTTTCTTCAAGGGGAAGACTTGAAGACTGAGATGCACCTGACCCAAGCCGTGGTATTTTCAATCACCTCATATGCATATGAGAGCTGGACAATGAATAAGGAAGATCAAAGAAGAGTTGATGCTTCTGACTTGCAGTTTTTGAGGAGAATGCTGAAAGTACCGTGGGCTTCTAAAAGAACTAAAAAAATCTGTCCTGGACAAAGTGCAGCCGGAATGCTCCTTGGAAGCGAGAATGGCCAGACTTCATCTCATTTACTTTGGTCATGTTGTCAGAAGGGACCATTCTCTGGAGAAACATGCCATTCTTGGTAAAGTGGAGGGTTAATGAAAAAGGAGAAAGCCCTCAACAAGATGGGTTGACATGGTGGCTGCAGCAATGGGCTCGGATATAGTAGGGATGGTGAGGTTGGCACAGGCCTGGGCCGTGTTTCGTTCTGTTGTACATAGGGTTGCTGTGAGTCAGAGACAATTCGACAGCACCTATCAACAACAACAACAACAACCAATAAGTGTAAATTAAAGCAATAATGTGATCCCACTCATTAGAGAGGCAAACATTGAAAAAGAAAAAAAAAATTATTGTATGTGGAGCAATAGAGACTCATGGATTATTGATGTTGAGTATTTATCAGCATCTTACAAATATTGTAGCTATTTATCATATACATTCTAGCATTCTACTTTTAGAAATATATTCTCCAAAGACCAAAGACTCTCTCTCATATGCAACAATAACAACAACAAAAAGCCCAGATCATGTGTACAATTTTTCATTCAAGCATTGATTTAATTTCAGTAGTGAAAATTGTGATAATCTAGATGTCTATTAACAAAAAGAATAATTGAAGTGTATTTTATCAGTGAACATAAATTAAAATGAGTGAACAAGCAATATGCATATTGGCATGGAAAAGTCTTGGATATATAATTTAAGTGCCAAAAAGCAGGATGAAAAATAATTTACACAATACAACACCACTTATAACAAATTTAAAAATAAGCAAAATGATGTTCAATATTGTTTATGGTGACATAGATATAGTAAAAGCATACAAAAGTTACTGAATACCTTAAAGGAGAGTTATGGGAAAGTAAAATCAGGGCAGAATACATAAATTATTAAAATACTTGAAACAAAAAGGAGAAATGTTAATATGCCCTAAACCTGGGTGGATTTTTTAAACATAACTTATGTCTTTGTCTAGACTTTTCACTATGTTTGAACTAATTAATGATAAAATAGACCAAATTTAAAGAAAAAATTTCTTTATCGATCATTTTAAAGTTTGATTTTTTTTGTCTAAATTATAGCAATGATATAATCCATACAGTTTACAACTGAATTAAGTGGATTGTGTAGCGATATTTGTATTCAACAGATCTTTTGACTGCTTTATGAGACAGACCCTGAGAGTTGTAAAACTGTATGTAAAATTATAACCATTGAGGATGAAAATAAATATGACTATATTAAATTTAAATAATATTTTGTATGCATAACTTTTGTCAACGGCCCACATCAATTTGGACTCATTTTAGAATCCTTCTCAGCCAGCACTTTTGAATCTTCCTTTAGCCCATGTGGTGGTTATGTTTGTGTCCACTTGGCTGGGCCTGGTTGAATGGCTGGACAGATGGTGGTAGTTATTCCCCATGATGAGACTGGCAATCAACTCCATGGTGGGATCTACCACAAACACCTGAGTAGCTGCCTTTAGGATGTGGTCTGCTTCCTGTATGTAAGGAGAAGGCTTGGGAATGGTCTCTAGTTTATGGCATGCTTGGACACTACATGTAGCCGTGTCGCTGTTCAGCAGCCTGCTATGCTCTGCCATTGTTGGGACTTAAAATGGACTTGAATTAATGGCCTGCTGTGTGGTTTGGTAACATCAGGACTGTTACTTGTTAACCTTCGGCTTCTCAGCCTCAGCAGCCAGCAGCTGTCTGAGTGAAGAAATGCCTCTAGCTCCAGAGCGCCGGGAGCAGGTGGCAAAGCTGGACCCCAAGGTTGAGGGGCTTTCACCCAGCCCCTAAAGCCTGGCACTTTGAACTTGGACTTAAACCCTCCAAATTTTAAGAATAAACTACTGTTTGTTTAAGCCATCCCATTTGTGGTATATTCTTGTCAGAGTGGCACTAGGTAACCAGAACAGTCCATAAAATCAAATCAAGTTTTTTCCTGCACTACAAAACAGTGGTATCTGTTTAAATATGGCTGTGCTATTAATATACTGACAATAAACTCTCTCTGCCATTGAGTTGTTTCTGACATACAGTGACCCCCATTGGGTTTCTGAGACTGTAAATCTTTACGGAAGTAGATCATCCCATCTTCCTTCCACAGAGCAGCTGGTGAGTTTGAACCACTGACTTTCCAGTTAGCAGTCAAGGGCCTTATCCACTACACCACTAGAGCTCCCTATACTGACAATCTCACTGACGTTGAGTAGGATCCAACTCATAGTATTGACAATTATATTGATAATTATTTTAATATATCTCATTAAATAATCATTTGTAGTTCTATCATTATCCCAAACAAACTTCTATTATATCAATAACTACAATATTGAGATGGAAAAACATTGCTGAATTAAGGAAACATTTTCATTTAAGTGTTATAAACAATACCCACCAGCCACGCCTCGGAAGGAAGGTTGGGCAATCTACTTCCGTAGTGATACTGCCTCGGAAACCCAAGGAGGGGTCGCTATGAGTCGGGTCCGATTTGATGACACATAACAACAACAACAAGAATAATGAGTCCATGTCCAATATATATGTTTATTTACATATCAAATGAATTCTTTGTGTAGATCAATTGATGGCATTCATTTTTAATAAAATATAATAAGCCTGTTATATTTGTTTGATGCCAGGGATTCTATTGCATTCTTTACAATTTGGACACCTGAATTTTAATATTGATTTTTATTTCCTTACTCTGACTTTATTTTTAATTTCAAAGCTTAGGATAATAATATTTACCTTCTTTTGGAAAGCCATGTATTATTCTGATATCTCTGATGTCTCTTTTTCTGAGTCTCAACATAGGAATCTTTTTTATAAAAAAGAGGAATAAAGGAGAAGTATAAAATTACTGCCCAGGTATTTATTGGAGAATCTAGGTCTTTGGCTCTAATGTAATACTAACATATACAACATAAAAGTTCATAGATTTTGACTTATTCAATAAGATCCTCTCTATACTGAAAAAAAGAGAAAGATTTGGAAGTTAATGGCAATAGAGAAATCAAATCCAATATATATTTATAAAACCCATGGAAATCCATGTGCCATCTTATGTATATAGACTTACTCCTGGAAAAGCATTTTCATCATCTGGGTTTATATTTCAGGGAAGTGAAAAGACCATAATATAAAACATGTTAACATAACATTCTATCACTATAGAAAAAAGCACTCTCATCTACAAAATGCATACATGAAAAAATCGAGTGGACCCCTCTTGCAGAAACAACTACTTGAGGTAGAATTTTCTTATTGACAAAAATTCAAAAATTGAGCTAGACATTTCAATAACCTAGAGTAATTTGGAGTCAGTGAAAAGAAAAAAAAAAAATCAGACAAATTTTGTATGGCTTGAGGTTTCATTACAAAGTTTTCTGCATCCAATTAATGACAGCTGTTACTTAATCACACACCACGTTATACATTCATACTTTCTGTTCTAGAATCGAAATTAGTACCAAAGGAGAGGAAATGAAAGATAATCTACTTTACCTCTTGATCTCTTTTAATCAAGGTCACATGTCATTAAGTGAATACTTATTTCCTATCAAGTGAAGGCGATATTCAATAAGATAACACGTATGAAAGTGCCCTAATTTGGAGTTTATTATGACTGCAGACTCTAAAGCATGATAAGTGATGCCTTTCCCAGTGGGCATGTAGAAATAATTTCATTTACCTTTTAAATCACAAGTAATGTAGGATAAAACACAATTTATATTATTTAGCACAGATTTAATTTCTATAATATATTCTGGAATAAATAGCATAGGATGTTTACAAAAACTTCTGTACAAATATAAATATTCAGGCCAATATCAGATTTTTTCTTTTTCATTATGATGTGAATTATCTTCCCTGAAATGTCTGTGAATGACATTCACATATATACATTCAGAATGTATACATATTCTGAAAAGAAAGTAATTGCCTTCATTTGAGTTAGCCAGTTCTGAGAGAGAAAAAAATATAATCAAATATAGTATTAGGGAAACAAAGGTGGGAAATATCAGGGTCATATATTTTAGACTCCTAGAGATTATGTTTCTGGGTGATGCAATTGGTTAATGTGCTCTGGAGCTCACTGATCGGTTGGAGATTCAGTCCACTCAGAGGGGCCTCAGAAGAAAGGCATGGCTACCTACATCTGAGAAATCAGTCACTGAAAATTCTATGGAGCACATTTCCATTCTGACACACATGAGGTCCTCCTGAGTCAGAGTAGACTTAGGAGCAACTGGTTTATACAACCTATATCCTTCTTTGAAGAAACGGTCTCTATTATATCCAAAGGCATACATGTAGAAATAATTGTATTTTCACTTACCTGTTAGAGATTATGTGTAATCTACTATTACCTGAGCACAAACAAGTAAAACAGCTAAATACCATTAAAAGTCAAACATTCAAATTTTGGCATGTAATGCTAATTTTGTCTGATTTGGCTACTGTGCCCAATTCTTCAGTCAAACACTAGAATATAAAGGTATTTAGATGGGATTAATATTTACAATCAGTTCAGTTAAAGCAAATGGATTACTATTACCTTCTGTAATACAGCTGAGCCTCATACAATCAGTTGAAAGTCTTAACAGCAAAAACTGAGGTTTCCAAAGTGAGAAGAATTCTTCACAAGATTGTAACATAGATATCTTTCTAGAGTTTCTAGCTTTACTGTTGTATGGAATTCAGACACAAGACTGCTAGAAGTTCCATATGACACACCTTCACCATGAGTATAAGGAATACATTTGTAACGGAAGACCCAGCATATTTGAAAAAACTCCATGATCACTCTTCTCTGTAAGTCAGATATCACAATAGGAAGAGTTGCCAGAGAATTGGGAAACCTAAAAGCAATGGGAATAATTGGTTCCCAGTGTGACAGGAGTCTAATAGCAGCACTTCATGAATGATAAGGTGGACATGGTTATCATAATGAACAGCAGAGTGAAAACCATAGTCAGAACAGTCTGAATTCCCAGAGACCTACTGCATTGGAGGATTTATCATGGTGTCCATATAAGTAAAATAGATAGGAAGTCTACTAAACTTTTACTTGATCTGTAAAAGTAAAATTTTAGGTCTGTGAACATAAATTCAACTTTCATCATTGAAACAGAGTCATGACACTCAATCAATTCCCAGACCATCAAACATTTAAATGAATGAGATGAAAGATTCCACAGCAGGCCCAAAATTTATACTGATATTCTTCTCCTAAGCATTTCCCAGAGCCAACAGAGACATTTGGCTTCCCCTCTAGCTGATTTCCTGAATTCAGACTTCTAGTTCCATTTGAGCACAATTGAATGTTCTTGAATTTCCACTGTTCGTAATGGTACTCATTATGTGTTAAGATCCACACCGTTGAATACTTTTGTGTAGTCAATAAAACACAGGTGAACATCTTTCTGGTATTCTCTGCTTTCAACCAAGATCTGTCTGACATCATCTGTGATATCCCTCATTCCACATCCTCTTCTGAATATGGCTTGAATTTTTGGCAGTTCCCTGTCAATATACTGCTGTACTGCATGTGAAATATTTTCAGCAAAATTTTATTTGTGTGTGATACTAATGGTCTTGTTCAATAATTTATGCATTGTGGTGGATCACCTCTTTTTGCAATGGGCACAGATGTGGATCTTTTCCAGTCAGTTGGTTAGGTAACTATCTTCCAATTTTCTAGGCATAGATAAGTAAACACTTACAGTATTGCTTCCATTTGTCAAAACATCTCATTTGGTATTCTTACAATTCTAGGAGCCTTGTTATTCAACAATGCCTTCAATGATAACACCTTGAATTTCTTCGTCAGTATCATTGATGCTTGTTCATGTGCTACCTCTGGAGATTGTTGTATATAAAACCAGTGACTGCAGCCTTTATCTTTTCTGATGCTTCCTGTGTTGTTCAATATTTTTCCCATAGAATCTTTCAACATTCAAACTGTATACTTGATTTTTTTTTCAGTTATTTTATTTTATTTTTTTTTAATTAGGATTTGGGTGAAGATTTACAGAGTAAATTCACTTTTCATACAGCAGTTCACATATACTTTGTCTCATGTCATTGACCAAAA
>NW_006921668.1:10616961-10637789 GCF_000298275.1 Orycteropus afer afer
TTTTCACGCAAATTCTTCTGCTAGTTGGGGTTTAGTCCAAATCTGCATCCTTTCCTTCAAGGCTCAGGGGTCCAAGATTATCTTCTGAGTCTGTGTTAATTGGTTTCCCTTTTCTTTGTTGAAGAGGGTCTGTGCAATCCTTCTGCCTAGTCCGCCATCTTAATGCTGTTCTGGATCATATTTTTAGGGACACTGCTTTTCACTCTGCTTCAGCTTTTGGAGTGCTGTCTGCTATTGTGAAGCTCCCAGACCCCTAGGATCCGCCCAGCTCCGGCAGGCGGGGACCAGGCTCGCAGCAAGCAGGGCGCCTCCCGGGACCCGGCGCACGTCTTTTTTCAGTTATTTTAGCTTGAGAAATGCTATGCATGTTCTCCTTTTTTATTTCTAACTCCAAATCTTTGCATATTTCATTATAATACTTTACTTTTTCTTCTCAAGATACCATTTGAAATCTTCTATTTATCAATTTAGAAGTTTTATATAAAAAATGATAATTTGTTTCACAGCTCATGCCTGTCCTTGTTCTGATGGTATTAAGCTTCTCCATCATCTCTTTACACAGATTTACTCATTTTGATTTCCGTGCATTTGATCCAGCAAGGTCCACATGAATAGTTGCAATTTATGTTGTAAAAATTTATATTTACTCGCAATGATTAAGTAGTTGGTCTTGAAAAATTCAATCATGTGTGGTCTTATATCACCAAGTCCACATATTTTCAACTACTGATCCCTCTTTGTTTCCAACTTTAACATTCTAATCAGGAGTAATTATCAATGCACATAGATTACATGTTTGATCAATTTCAGATGCACAATTGGTAAAAATCTTCAATTACTTCCTCTTTAGCATTAGTGCTTGGTGTGTAAATTTGAATAATAGTTGTATTCAGTGGTCATCCTTGTAGGTGCATGGATATAATCCCATCATTGATAGCTTTGTACTTCAGGATACTCATATTTCAGGATAGATCTTGAGATGTCCTTTTTGACAATAGAGTCATGCCATTTCTCTTCAATTTGTGGTTCTCAGCATAGTAGATAATATCATTATCTGATTCAAAATGGCCAATACCAGAGCATTTCAACTTATTATTGCTGAGGATACTGATCTTTAGGTGTTCCTTCTCTAATTTCTTTTAGAAGGATCAGCACAAGACTGATCCCTAAGAGACAGTTTTCCAAAGTGCTGTACAACTCCATCATCTCTAATATCAATTCATCTCCTCCTCTACTCAGTACTTTCACTTCCATCTTAGGGTTCCTTATTTCACTGTAACATCTCACAGAACTCACACATTGCCAAGGAATTGGCTCACATGGTGGTGGATGCAGGGACCCTGATCTGTCCCAGATCCTTCAGTCAGGAGTAGGTCTGGCCGATTCTTCTCACTCACATGGGTGCAGGGGCTGGGAAACACAAATTAGCAGGTCAGACAAGTGGTTGCTGTCTCATGTCCAGGGGTGAGATGATGATGAACCAAATGCAGGATCTGGAGCAAGACAGACTTTTTCAGCAAATTCATATATATATCCTCAAGGAACCTAGGGATGGCAACTTGAGTCATACCATCAAGCAAGGTGGGACTCAAGATAGATCCCATCCTAAACAGGCATAGAGGCTAGGATTTATAACATATCATCAAATGGAGGACTATGGCTTGAAGGCCATATAAAACAATTCACTGCATTGCAGTTCCATTTCATTTTTTTAAATTTCTAATTTTCCTAGATTTCTACTTTGTGAATATCATGTTCTGATTATTAATGGATGTTTGCGACTGTTTCTTCCCATTTTAACTCATGTCACATCAGCAAATGAAGTTACCAAAAGTTTTACTCCATCCACATTATTAAGGTTGGGTCTACATTGAGGAGGTACCACTTCCACAGTAATATTTTTAGTAACTTTCAAACTGAGCAGCTCATCTTTTAGCACTGTATCAAAGTTCCTATGTTATTCATAAGTTTTTTTGGTGGCTGATTTTTTCAAAAGTAGAAAACTATGTCTTTCTTCCTAGTCTGTCTTAAACTTATTCATTGCAATTACTTTTTTATCAAGAACATAAATGATGACTATACAAGTGTACCTCATTAGAGGGAATACACCAGAATAAAACCAACTATATTTGTGGAAAGACATGATGGAGAAGATCAATATCGATCAGAACAAAGCCAAGGCCCAACTATGGAATAAACTATTAGTTACTCATATTCAAGCTCAAGTTGAAGATGGATAAAATTAAAAGAAGTCCAAAGAAGTCCAAAGAGCCACAATATCACCTTGAATATATCCCATCTGAATTTTGAGACCATCTCAAGAATAGATTTGATGCACTGAACACTAATAACCAAAAAACAGAAGAGTTGTGGGAAGATATCGAGGACATAGTAAATGAAGAAAGAGAAAAGATCATTAAAAAGATAGAAAAGAAAGAAAAGGCCAAAATGGTACCAGAAGAGACTTTGAAACATGCTCTTGAATGTTGAACAGCTAAAGAGAAAGGAAGAAATGATGAAAGACCTGAAGAGAAAATTTCAAATGGCAGCTCAAGAAGACAAAGTAAAGTATTATAATGAAATACACAAAAACCTGGAGTTCGAAAACCAACACTCTCAACATTTCTCACAATGAAAGAAATGAATAAAAATTTCATGTCTTGCATTGCAATATTGAAGGATTATCTGGGAAAAATATTGAATGACGTTGTTGTTATTATTATATGCCGTCAAGTCAGACCAACTCATAGTGACCCTTCCTTGGGTTTCTGAGGCAGTATCACTACAGAAGTAGATTGCCCAACCTTCCTTCTGAGGAGTGGCTGGTGAGTTTGAACTGCCAGACATAGGAAGCATCAAAAGAAGATGAAAGGAATACACAGAGCCACTGTACCAAAAAAGAATCGGTTGACATTCAGTCATTTGTAGGGCTAGCATATGATCATGAACCAACGGTATTGAATGAAGAAGTTCAAGCTGTATTAAAGGTATTGGTGAAAAGCAAGGCTCCAGGAGATGATGGAATAGTACTTGAAATGTTTCAACAAAATGATATAGTGATGGCAGTGCTCACTCGTGTATATCAAGAAATTTGGAAGACAGCTACCTGGTCAAATGATGAAAAAGATCCATATTCGTCCCTATACCAAAGCATGATGATTCCACAGAATGTGTATATTATTTATTGAACAATATTAATATCACAATCAAGTGAATTTCTACTGAAGACAATTGACAAGGAACTGTCAGAAATTCAAGCTCTATTCAGAAGAGGTTGAGAAACTAGGAATATCATTGCTGATGGTAGAAGGATCTTGGCTGAAAGCAGAGACTACTAGAAAGATGTTTACCTGTGTTTTATTGACTATGCAAAGCCATTCAACTGTGTGGATCATAACAAATTATAATAGCATTTTGAACACTAGGACTTTCAGAACACTTAATTTTGCTCATGAGAAACCTTCACATAGACCAATAGGAAGTCATTCAAACAGAAAAGGGTATACTGCATGATTTAAAATCAGGAAAGTTTTGTGTCATGGTTATAAGCTTTCATCACACTTATTCAATATGTATGCTGAGCAAATAACATGAGAAAAGCTAGACTACATGCAGCTGAATGTGATATCAGGATTGGAGAAAGACAATAACTGTTGTGACATGTAGATGATACAACTTTGCATGCTGAAAGCAAAGAAGATTTAAAGCATTTGTTGGCAAAGATCAAAGAATACACCCTTCACTATGGATTACACCACAACATAAGGAAAATGAAAATCCTCATAACTGGACCAATAAGAAATGCCATAATAAATGGAGAAAATATTGAAGTTGTCAAGGATTTCCTTTTGCTTGGATCCACAAACAATGCCCATGGGAGTAGCAGTCAAAAAACAAATAACATACTGCATTGGGCAAATCTGCTACAAAAGATCTCTTTAAAGTATTTAAAAGCAAAGATGTCACTTTGAAAACTAGGGTGTGACTGACCCAAGACAGGGCATTTTCATTCACCTCATCTACATGCAAACTCTGCATAATGGATAAAGAAGAATTGCTGCATTTGAATGGTGTTGGTTGAATGGTGAGAGATCATCTCATGCATTTTGAACATATTATAAGGAGGGATGAGTCTCTGGAGAAGGACATCATGCTTGGAAAAGTAAAGGGTCTGTGAAAAAGAGGAAGATCCTCAATGAGATGGGTTGACACAGTGGCTACAAAAATGCGCTCATACTTAACAAAGATTGTGTGGATGTCACAGGACTGGATGGTGTTCCATTGTGTTGTACATTGGGTCATCATTAGTTAGAACAAACATGATGGTACCTAACAGCAACAATAACAACAATGAAACACAGAGCCCAGCTGGCACAATGATTAAACACCTAATCAGAAAGCTGGCATTTAGAACCCAGCAGTTGCTCTGTGGGAGAAAGATGAGGCGATCTACTTCCATAAAGATTATAGCCTTGGAAACCCTATGGGGCAGTTCTACTCTGTCCTATAGGTTCTCTATTAGTAGGAGTCAACTCAAAGGCAATGGATTTTGTTTTGGTATTGGTAATACAGTAGCTAACAGTGAAAATTACTATATCACTGTCAGATATTATTTCTAGTTTCTAGATATGTAAATCACTTTAAGTAATAACTTGCTCAAATTTGATTGACTTAATCTCCAATAAATTACCAAGATTCAAATTGGTCATTATTGTTGCTTTCTTCTTCTCTCTCTTTTTTGGTGCCATCAAGTCAATTCAGACTCACAGTAACCCTATATTCAGTAGAACTAAACACTATCTTGTCCTGCACCATCCTCTCTATTGTTGCTATGTTTAAGCACATTGGTACAGCTCCTGTTTCAATCCATCTTGTTGAAAGTCTCCCTGCTTTTTGATGATCTTCTTCTTTACCAAGTATGATGTCCTTCTGCAGTGACTTGTCCCCCCTGATAACATGTCCTATGTACATGAGATGAAGTCTCACCATCTGTGGTGGTTATGTTTGTGTGTCAACTTGGCTGGGCCTGGTTGAGTGGCTGGGAAGCTGGATGTAGTATTCCCCATGATGAGACTGGTAATCATCTCCATGGTGGAATCTACTGTGAACAGCTGAGTAGCTGCCTTTGGGTATGTGGTATGCTTCCTGTATATAAGGAGAAGATTTGAGAATGGTCTCTAGACTATGGCACACTTGGACCCTATATGCAGCCATGTCATTGCTCAGCAACCCGCTATGCTCTGCCAACCTTGGGACTTACAATGGACTTAAGTTAATGGCCTGCCGTGTAGTTTGGTAACATCAGGACTGTGCCTTTTTACTTGTCAACCTTGGGGCTTCTCAGCCTCAGCAGCCAGCAGCTGTCTGAGTGAAGAAACACCTCTAGCTCCAATGGGCCAGAAGCAGGAGGCAGAGCTGGACCCCAAGGTTGAGGTGCTTTCACCCAGTCCCTAGAGCCTGGCACTTGAACTTGGACTTAAGACCTCCAAATTATAAGAATAAACTCCTGTTTTTAAGGCCATCCCATTTGTAGTGTATTTATTGTCAGAGAGGCACTAGGTAACCAGAACACCATCCTTGCTTCCAAGGAGTATATTGGCTTTTTTTCTTCCATGACAGATTAGTTTGTTTTTCTGGCAGTCCATGGTATGGTCATTATTCTTTGCCAACACCAAAACTCAAAGGCATCAATATTTCTTTGGTCTTCCTTACCTGTTGTCTAGCTTTCACATGCTTATTAGGCATTTGAAAATGCCATGGATTGGGTGAAGCACACCTTAGTCCTCAAACTGACTTTTCTGGTTTTTAAGAGGTCTTTTGCTACAGATTTGTCCAATGATATTTGTCATTTGATGTCTTGACTGCTTTTTCCATGGACATCAATTGTGAATCCAAGTAAAATGAAATCCTTGACAACTTCAATATTTTGTCCATTTATCACAAGGTTGTGTATTGGTCTAATTGTAAGGATTTTTGTTTTCTTTATATTGTATAAACCTTAAAAAGAACAAGCTCCCTGCCATCAAGTTGATTCTGACTCATAGCAAAACTATGTCGAGGTTCATATAAATATAGTGGACTTCTCTGGCATCTTAATCACTTCATAGATACCCAGATATAGAAAACCAGATAAGCATATTCATTGTAAAATTATTTCTGAATAGAGTCTATGACCAATTGTGTGTGAATTTTATATAGCTAGGAAGACCTGAATCTTCCCTAAGGAGTAGCAGCCTTTTCTACCTTTTCCTCAATCCCTGAGAAAACCCAGGCAGTATGAAATGATTGTTGTTTCCTCTCATACATAGTTCTTGTAGGATTACTAGAGACTATACCCTGTAAGAATTGGCACTAATATATGGCATAAATAGACCATCAAGCATAACCCAAAATGCACAACAAGCAGAAGATAAACTAAATGAATGGGACCTTCTAAAAATTTAATTTTTATGTGTTTCTAAAGACTTCTCTAAAAGAGTAAGAAGAGAACCTACAGATTGGGAAAAATATTTGGCAACAACATATATGACAAGGGACTTATCTCTAAAATTTATAGAAAACTCAAACACCTCAACAACAAAAATACAAATAAAAAAAAAAATTGGGCAGAGGACATGAATAGACACTTCACCAAAGAGGATATTGAGGTGGGCAACAAACACATGACAAAATACTCACAATCATTAGTCATAAGTGAGGTGCAAATCAAAACAACAATGAGATACCATCTTGATCCAGCAGTAGTAGCAAAGTTCAACAAGACAGAAAATAAACACTGGTGAAGATGTGGAGAGATTGGGACTCTCATATACTGCTGGTGGTACTGTAAATGATACAACCACTGTAGAATGAAGTATGGTGATTCCTTAAAAAGTTGGAATTAGAAATACCATTTGACCCATCCATTCCATTACTAGGTATATATCCTAAAGAAATTAGAGTAATGACAAGAACAGACATCTGCACCCATGTCCACCACAGCACTATTTACAATAGCAAAAAGATGGAAACCACCTAGGTACCCATCAACAACAAAAGAAGGGATAACCAAACTATGGTACACGGAATGGAATACTATGCAACCCTAAAGAATAACATAGAATCGGGAAAACACCTCAAAATGGAGGACACTATGTGGAGTGAAATAAGTCAGTTGCAGAAAGACAAATATTGTATTAGTCTGTTATTGTAAAAAGTCAAAGGATGGTTTATATATGGAAGGAAATTATCTTTGTTGGTTACCAGGGATGGAAGGGGAGGGGAGGAAACACTGTTAGATAGGTAGAGACAAGTATTGATTTGAGTGAAGAGAAGGGCAATGTACCAAATGTGAGTTATCAACATGGTGGCATTGAGGAAGAGGAAGACATAGAGAGGTGCATGGGAGGTACAGACAACAAAGATGAACCATTTGGCACATACAGTCTGCATTGTCACTGAAGGCAAACAGTGATATATGGGCAGAGAGATGGGTGGACAGGCTGAGCTATAAAGTATGTCTATACAGGGGGGAGTGTGGCCCTGACCATGTATAGGGCTGGCAGACAATGTTTCTACAAGTGTATTGGTATGTTCTGTAAGAATTTCCAGGTGCATAGTAGAGCAGACAAGGGACAAGGCTGTAGTCAATTCTTGGCCACAGACAGCTACCCAGAGGGAGTGGGTAGTTGGACCTGTGGGCTCAGGACTATAGTTCCAGGGAACATCAAGCTCGATTGGCATAACATACTGCAAAACATCATTTTCCACATCCTACTTTGGCAAGTAGCGACTGGGATCTTAAATGCTTGCAAGCACCCATCTAGATGCAATGATGGGTCTCTCCTCATCCAGAGCAAAGAAGAATGAAGAAAACCAAAGACACATGGAAACAATTGGTCCAAGTGACTAGTTCATCATGCGATCCTCAGCCTATATGACTATGAGACTAGAAGAACTAGGTGGTTCCCGGCTACCACTGTCAAGCACTCAGAAAGGGATCTATGTAGGAGATCACGGATAGAGTGGGAGAACAATGTGGAACGAAACTCATAATAATTAAAACAAAAAAAAGGACCAGGCTTTCTGGTCTGCAGAGCCTGATGGAACCACTCAGATGATGGCTCCTAGCTGCGTTTCAGGTCTGGTATTAAATGCACTCATGTGGCTTCCAGACAAACAAAAGACAGGAATATGAGCGGAACATTTACATTAGGTAGACATCAATCATGGGAGAATAGAAGGGCTGTATATGCACAGGGAGACAGCTGGTGGGGGGCAGGAGTACACAGGAGGGAAATACACAGGGAAGAGGTAACTATGGGAAGAAGTGGGAGGGGATTTGTTGCATTGTAGGAAATCACCGTCAATGCCATGAGATAAAGTGTATGTGAGCTGCTGTATGGAAAGTGAATGTGCTCTGTAAATTTTCACCGAACTCAAAAAAACAAAAAGAACTATACCCTGTAAGAATTATTTTAAAAGGATTTGAACAGATGTCAAAATATCCCCAAATTATATGAGGTATATGATAGAAGACAGTAACAATATTGAATGATGTTAATGAGCTAAAAATGGATCATAAGAAAAGGAAAGCAGGAGTATACTCTTAGAATTTTGTTTGTTTGCTTGTTTTGGATTGTTTGTTATGACCTCAGCCAAGGTTGAGCATTTTATGTACTCTATGAAGTAGGTACTACATTAGTCCAATCTTTGAAAATAATTTGAGAAAATATATATGTAATTTACATATATATATATATATATATATATATATATATGTAGTCAGGTCTCAGCTTGAACAAAATAATTCTAGATTTCTTCTAATATGTTCTCTTTCCATGAAACTTAATGATAAAATAAATTAATAGTTTGTTGTTGTTGTTATGTGCTGTCAAGTCGGCCCTGACTCATAGCGATCCCTCCTTGGGTTTCTGAGGTGGTATCATTACAGAAGTAGGATTGCCCAACCTTCCTTCTGAGGAGTGGCTGGTGGGTTTGAACCGCCAGCCTTCTGGTTAGCAGTCAAGTGCCTTAGGCACTATGCTACCAGAGCTCCTAAATTAATAGTAATACTCAATTTTTGTTTTGTTTTTATTATTGTGCTTTGGGTGCAAATTTACAAAGCAAACTTGTTTTACATCCAACTGTTCATGCACATCTGGTTTCATGTCCCTGATTACCATCCCCAACCACAAAAAAAATCTCCTCCCTGTTACCACCCCCTCCCTGTGCCCCTCTCATCCATGCATTCCTTTCTGTCTAGCCTTCCCTCTATGTGAGTGCTGCCCCTGTGGTTTCTCACGGCTGCTTGATACAAGGGTGCAACTCCCTGGAGTAGGTGGATGCATCAACCAGGGGTAAGTGTTCTGTACATAGGTCTTTCTACTGTTGGGCTCAGAGCCAATCCATGTAAGTCCATTTCTAGACTCAAAGGGTAACCATGGTCCATAGTTTTGGGGGTTCCACCTGTCCCTTTCCACCAAAGAGTAATTCTGTCATTTTTGTGTTTTTGAATTTTGTTCCACATTTTTCCTCCTACTCTATCCAGGATCTCCAGGTTTAACTCCTTTTCGAGCAGCTGACACTGGTAGCCAAGCGTCATCTAGTTATTTTGGTCTCAGGGTTGTGGGGTCTGAGGTTCTCACAGTCCATCTTTCCTTTAGACTAACTGTTTTCAGATGACTGATTTTCTTCGCTCCAGCTGAGAGGAGCCCAACTGTTGCATCGTAGATGGCTGTTTGAAAGCTTTTAAGACTCCAGTCACAACTCACCTAATTAGGCTGTAGAACAAAATTTTTATGATAGTAGTACTTGATTTCACTTTGCCCTCATTTAATAGCTTTGCGACTATCCCACATATCTGAACTAATGAAATACTAGCAACATTAGATAGGTATCACTCTCCAGAATGTATCTCTGTATTTTTATTCATAAATATACTTTACAAAATCATTCATTAAAATTGGCCATTTTGATTTATCAGGACCTATCTGCATGCTATTTTATTGATGTAATGCTCAAAAGACCCATGTATTCATAACAAGGCTTGGGATATGAGTTGACTTATAATAAGAATAAACATCTGATTAGGCTTATAATAAACCTCTGTTACATACCAAAAGTCCTTGGAGGTTGTTGACATGCTCATTTACTAATTGAAAACTTGGAAGTTCAAGTACCCAGAGGAGCCTTGGAAGGTAGGACTGGTGATCTATCTCCGAAAAATTAGTCATTGAAAACGGCTTGGGAAGGAACCATCTCAAGGAATTGGACAGAAGGGTAACTTGAGCACATACATGAATGGGAGTAAACCTTACTTTCATCTGTCAGAATAGAAAAATATCATAACTCATGGCTATTTGGAGATGCACACAGAAGAATATTGCCTCAATCCTAAATACAAGACTCAAAAGTATTCAACTACTTCTCATTAATGTAATTGTGTCTTAGAATAAAGCTCAATAATATTTATGGAAAGAAAAAAAATAATTAACATTCCAAGACAAAATTCAAGCTGTCTGGCACCCAATACAACTTACAAAGCATGTAACAAGCAGAATAATACAACCAATAAAGAAGAGAGAAATAAATCCATTGAAAATGACTAGAACTGATACAGATGTTAGAATTGCCAGAGCTGGATGTTAAAACAGTTATTATCATTGTATTTCATAAGTTCATTATCTAGAAGAAAAATTGAATGCTATTTAGTGACAGATAAGATATATAAAAGAGTCAAACTTCTAGCGATGAAAACTAAAATATCTGAAATAAAAAATGTACTAGATGGTATTAATGGGAGACTAAACATGTCAGAAGAAAATAATTACTAACCTTGAAGACATAGCAGAATTACCCAAAATTAACAGAGAAAAAAAATAATTTAATTAATCATTAGATCATGAATGAGCTATGAAATAACTTCAAGAAGCCTAAATATACTTGTAATTGTAGGTCTAAAGATTGGTGGGAGGTGTAGTGAAAATAGAGTGGCAGGAAAAAAATGATTTGAAGAAATAATATCATAAAACTTTCCAATTTTAATATAAACTATAAATCCATGGTTGCAGAAAACTCAACTAATCCAAAGACAAGACGTGATTTAAGAAATAATTATACTAAAGGATGTCATACTCATCTGGTTCCTAAACAATGATAAAGAGAAAATCTTAGAAGTAGCCAGGAAAAGATCTTGTTTAGGAGAACAAAGGCACAAATGATAGAACATATCTTGTTTGAAACAATACACCAAAACAACAGAGGAGCAATAGTTTTTAACAAGCTAAAAGACGATAAGCATAACTCTGAAACTAGAATTCTATACCCAGCATAAATATATTTTACAATGAAGGCAAAATATAGACTTTTCTAGGCATATAAATGAAAAAATTTATCACCAGCAGATCTGAATTACAAAAAAAAAAAAAAAAATATATTGAAAGGATTTTCTTCAACTGATAGAGAAATTTTCTTATTCTTTAAATAAAGATATGAATTATTAAAGCAAAGATAATAGTAATATATTGTAGAGTTTATGGAAAATGTAGAAGTAATATGTTTGGCAACCGTGGTGCAAAGAATGGTGGTGGGAAATGGAAATATATTGTAAGATTGTTATACTAAATATGAAGCAGAATAATATTGCTTGAAGGCAGAATGCAAAGTTATGGACATATACAATCATTTCTAAAAGAACTACCAAAATGATATAGCAAAGAGTTATAGAAATAAAATAAATGGACTGAAATAAAGTTGAAATTTTAACTAAAATTAAACATAAAAAAGAAAGCAGAAAAAGAGGGAAAGGGGTAGAAATGAGGAAAAAAAGAATAAAGAGTATGTAGATGAATAGAAAACAAATAGCAAAATTTTAGATATAAACTTAGCTAAATAAATATCACATTATATGTAAATGGGATTAAAAATGGCAGATATTGTCAGATTTGAAAGAAAAGCAAGACCTAAATACATACTGTTTACAAGAAGTCTATGTTACATAATAAGACACACATAGATTAAAAGGAAAAAGGTAGAAAAGTATATGCCATGCTAACATCAATAATAAAAAAAAGTAAAATAAAATATAAAAGGGAATGGCCGTACTAACACAGGAGTCCCTGGATGGTGCAAATTGTTAACATGATTGGCTTCTAATTGAAAGGATGAAAGTAAGAGTCCACTCAGAGGTGTCTCAGGAGAAAGTGATCTACTTGTAAAAACCAGCCGCTGAAAACCGTATGGAACCCAGTTCTTCTATGACACACATGGGATCATCATGAGGTGAAATTGTCTCAGTGGCAACTGGTTTTGTTTGGTTACATATATTGACGAAAGATTATTTCAGAGCAAAGTATTTCATCAGTGATAAAGAAGTTAATTTCATAATAACAAAAATATCACTTCATCAAGGATATATAATATACTTATGTATTTATACAAGTTATAGCTCAAAACATATGAGACATAAATTTAAAAACTTTCAAGGAGAAATAAAAAAAAAAACAACTACAAATATTGTCAGAGATTCTGATACCATTCTTCCAGTAATTGATAGCAAAAATAGATAAGATTTATAGTATATATAAGACTCGAGAAACAGTATTAAATAGGTTAGCCTAAGTTATATAAAAAAAGAAGAAGAAGAAGAACATGCTCAGCATTTCTCAAGCTGAAGGAACTGAAGAAAAATTTCAGTTGCAATATTGAAGTTTTCTATGGGCAAAATGCTGAACACTCCAAGAAGCATCAAAAGAAGATGGAAAGAATACACAGAGTCACTGTATCAAAAAGAATTGGTTGCTATCCACCTATTTCAGCAGGTAGCATATGATCAAGACCTAATGGTATTTAAGGAACAAGTCCAAGATGGACTGAAAGCACTGGCTAAAAACAAGTGTTCAGGAATTGAATGAATACTCATTGAGACATTTCAGCAAATGAATGCAGTGCTAGAGGTGCTTACTCATTTATGCTAGGAAATTTGGAAGACAGCTACCTGGCCAACTGTTGGGAAGAGATCCATATTTGTGCCCATTCCAAAAAAGGTGATCCAAAAAAATGTTGAAATTATCAAACAACATTGTTAATATCACATGCAAGTAAAATTTTGTTGAAGGTTATTAAAAAATCATTGCAGCAATATATTGACAGGGAATTTCCAGAAATGCAAGCTAGATTCAGAAGAGCATATGGAATGAGGGACATCATTGCTGATGTCAGATGGACCTTAGCTGAGAGCAAAGAATACCAGAAAGATGTCTACCTGTGCTTCATTAACTCTGCAAAGGAGTTTGACTGTGGATCATAACAACTTATTGATAACATTAAGAAGAATGAGAATTCCAGAATGCTTAATTGTGCTCATGAGGAAGCTGTACGTAGAGCAAGAGGCATTCTTTCAAACAGAACAAGGAGATAGTAAATGGTTTAAAATCAGGAAGGGTGTGTGTCAGGATTGTTTCTTTTCACAATATTTATTCAATGTGTATGCTGAGCAAATAATCTGACAATGTAGAATATATGGAGAAGAACACGGCATCAGGATAGGAGGAAGAACCATTAACAAACTGCGATATGCAAATGACACAACCTTTCTCACTGAAAGTGAAGATGACTTAAAGCACTTACTGATGAAGATCAAAGACTACAGTGTTCAGTACGGATTATACCTCAACATAAAGAAAAGGAAAATCCTCACAACTGCCCTGACCAATAAGCAACATCATGGTAGATGGAGAAAAGATTGAAGTTGTCAGGGATTTCATTTTACTTAGTTCCACAGTCAACACCCATGGAAGCAGCAGTGAGGAAATCACATGTCATATTTCACTGGACCATTCTCCTGCAAATGAACCCTTTATACTGTTAAGAAGCAAAGACATCACTTTGAAGACTATGGTGTGCCTTACCCACACCATGGTATTTTCTTATGTATCTGAAAGCTGGAAAATGAATAAGAAATACTGAAGACTAATTGATGCCATTGAAATGTGGTATTGGAGAAGAATACTGAAAATACCACGGACAGCTAGAAGAAGGAACAAAATTTCCGGTGTTTTGGTTACCCAGTGCTGCTCTGTTAGAGCATAAATACCAATAATGGGATGGCTTTAACAAACTCACTGCTGTCAAGGCGAACCTGAGTCATAGCGACCCCTCCTTGGGTTTCTGACGCAGTATCACTATGGAAGTAGGATTGCCTAACCTTCCTTCCTAGGAGTGAATGGTGGGCTTGAACTGCCAGCCTTCTGGTTAGCAGTCAAGTGTCTTAGGCACTAACAAACAGGAGTTTATTCTCTTAGTTTAGAGGCTTTAAGTCTGAGTTCAAAATGCCAAGCTTGAGGGGCCCCTCAACCTTGGGCTTCAGCTCTGTCTCCTGCTCCTGGCCCACTGAAGCTAGAGGCTTTTCTTCACTCAGACAGCTGCTGGCTGTTGAGACTGACAGGCCCAAGGCTGACTAGTAAAGAGACACAGTTCTGATGTTACCAAACCACATGACAGGCCATTAATTCAAGTCCACTGAAAGTCCCAAAGCTGGCAGAGCATGGTGGGCTACTGAACAACAAAACAGCTACATGCAGGGTTCAAGTGTGCCACAAACTAGAAACCGTTCTCCAAGGCTTCTCCTTATATACAGGAAGCAGGCCACATCCTTAAGGCAGCTACTCAGCTGCTCACAGTAAATTCCACCATGCAGTTGATTACCAGTCTCATTATGGGGAATACTACATCCAGCTGCCCAGCCACTCAACCAAGCCCAGCCAATTTGACATACAAACTTAACTACCACATCCTGGAAGACAGGAATAATGCTCTTTGGAAGCAAGAATGGCCAGACTTTGTCTCACCTACTTTGTTTCATGTTTTCAGAAGGGACTGTTCCCTGGAGAAGGACATCATGCTTGGTAAAACAGAGAATCGGTGAAGAAGGGGAAAACCCTCAATGAGATGAATTGATACAGTGGCTGCAATGATGTGCTTGAGCATAGCAAGGATTGTGAGAATGGCATAGGACCAGGCAGTATTTCATTCTGTTGCACATAGGGTTGCTATGAGTAAGAGCTGACTCAATGGCATATAACAACAACAAGTTATATCAATAGGACATACTAGCCAACAATAGGGAAGTACACAATTCAAGTGCTTATGGAGCATTTAGCAAGATAACTCATATTCTATGCCAATAAACTACTCTCAGTAAATTTAAAAAGATTTAAATAAGATAAAGCACATTCTCCACACAATAGAAAATTAGAACATTAACAGAAAGTTCTCTGGAACCTCAAAATGAATTATAGAATTAAATGTGCAACCTAAATTATAAAACTTCCAGAAGAAAACAGATTTTTTAAAAAAACTCTTAGATACATCAACAGAAGTAAATTATACTAAAGAAAAAAATACAAATTCAGCTTCATTAAAAATAAAGCTTTTTTTCCCCCTTCATGGAAGATTGATTAGGAGAGTGAAATGACAAGCTTTGGAATCTGAGAAAATACTTCTAAATTACACTGATAAAGAAATTATATCCATATTATATAAAGAATTCTCATACCTCAATAGTACGGAAAAAGATAAACAATTAAAAAAAGATAAAATATTCGAAGACACTCCACCAAGGAAGATACACGGATGGCAAATAATTATGCAAAAAGTATTCATTATTAGTCATTTGTGAAATTCAAATTAACACCATGGCGTGATACTACTATAAATCTATTAGAATGATTGAAATAAAAAATATTTACCATACCAAGTATTGATGAATATATGAAACAAATTATATTCTCAACAAATCTGATGAGAATGTTTGAAACATATTTTGGTACTATCTTAAAAACATAATTATACACCCACCATATCATCCAGCCACTTCACCGCAATGTATGTACTCAGAAGAAATAAAGGCATTTCCCATAAGAAGACTTGTGTACAAGTGTTCATAGCAGCTTTAATAATCTAAAATTGGGAGCAACTTCAATGTTTACAGATATGAGACTGCATAAACAAATTTAGGTTTATCTATTCAGTAATGAAAGGAAATACTATTGAAACATGCAATAATGGATGCTGTTGTTGTTATGTGCCGTCGAGTCGTCCCCGACTCATAGCGACCCCACCTTGGGTTTCCGAGGCAGTTATCACTGCGGAAGTAGGATTGCCCAACCTTCCTTCCGAGGAGTGGCTGGTGGGTTTGAACTGCCAGCCTTCTGGTTAGCAGTCAAGTGCTTTAGCCACTATGCTACCACAGCTCCCAATAATGGATACATCTCAACACAATTATGTTGAGTGAAAAGAGCCAGAAAAAAAGTAGTGCATTACATGCTTTTTATTTATATTGAATTCTACAACATGCAAACAATTGTATATAATGGCTCTGAACCAGGGGCATTTTACACCTCTATCAATCGTTTGGGAATGTTTAGAGGTATTTTTTGTTGTCATAACTGAAGGGAGGCACCTGTAGGCAGAGAACAAATAGGCTGCTAAACAGTCTAAGATATACAGCACAGCCCCACCCCCCAATAAAGAATTCTCTGGCCCCAAATGTCAAAAATGCTGTGGCTGAGAGCTTGATCTATAGTGACAAAAAGCAGATCAGCAATTATCTGGGCAAAGAGTTGGTGAGGGAATCAAGGAGAGGCAAGAGTAAGATGACTATTTTGCAGTTATGAATATGTTTATTATCTTAATTACACTGATGATGTCACAAATATATATGCACCAAAGCTTTCCAAATTATACACTAAGTAAATTATACTTAAATAAAGCTGTTAAAATTAAATTAAAGTCCCTATTTCTCTGATACACTTAAGAATAGGGGAATTAAACCTCTAGAAACTTAGAATTCATATTTATGTGATCTTGGGCCAAAACTCTACTTATCATGTAAGCCCATAAACCATAAGGACAGAACACAACCATTTTGAATCTTTAGGAATTAATGTTACCTCAGAATCAGTTTCCCATTATCCTACTATTGTCCACATATTTTTCCTTTACCCATATGACCATTTGCAAAAGATAAGATAAAAGTTTATCCTATTCATTTGAGATATTATGATGTGGTCCCTTCTTTTGGGCACATGATGTGCATTTCATTAAATGGTCTCTTTGTTAAATATATTCTGTGAGTGGAATGAGAACCTCTGATTGCCATGGTAGCTCAATCTATTTTTTCTCTTTTATTAACCCCAGAAAAAGATTTCTTTTTCTTCTTTGCTTTTGTTTTCATTTTAGTTATAGAGCTCATATCAAATCATAATGGTCTGCCTATCTCTTCTCATCTGATAAAACTAGCAGTTATCCTCAAGTTGACTTTGACTCATGGCAAGCCCAACTCATGGTGACTCCAGGTGTGTCAGAGTAGAACTGTCCTACATAGGGTTTTGAATGGCTAATTTTTTAAAAAGTAAATTGCTAAGCCTTTCTTCAGTCGCCTGTAGGAGGACTAGAACCATTAACTTCTGATTAGTAGTAGCCCAGCACTGGTTTGTTACATCTGGGTTCCAAAAAAAAAAAAAGGCTAAACTCACTGTTGTTGTGTCGATTCCAACTCACAGCAATCCCGGCTAGGTTTCCACGGCTGTAAATAGTATTACCAACCTCTTGGTTAGCAGGTTAGCAGCCAAATACCTTAACCACTACACCACCAGAGTTCTTTCATTTTTGTGTTAGTACATCCTAATTAACTGCTTGCTCCTGTTTTAGTACGCTCTCCGAGTATTTTCTGTTGACTGCTTCTTCAGATTTCCACTATACTGCTCACTCAGGGGGGAGCTCGGTGGCGTGGCATTATGCCTAAGGCATTTGATTGCTAACCAGAAGGCTGGCCATTCAACCCCACCAGCCACTCCTGGGAAGGAAGATAGGGCAATCTACTTCCATAGTGATACCATCTCGGAAACCCAAGGAAGGGTCCAAGGAGGGGTCGTTATGAGTCGGATCCGACTCCAGGGCAGTGAGTAGCTCGCTCAGGGAATTAACTTCAGTGGCCGTATCATCCATATGCATTTTCAATCTAGAGAGAAAAACCATTAAATAACATTTCAAAAATACTTGCGCTACCTTGGTTTGTGTATTTCTGTATATTATGCTGAAGTTTTTTCAGTACTATCCAGTCAATTACAGTTTGGAGGCAAATAAGTGGGTCCAAGAAGCTGTATCTTTTGTTATTTTTATAATTCTCTAAAATTGTGGGTTCCTTCTTTCATATTTTTTCAAAGAATTTCAAGCATCTCCACTACACTTAGAGCAGGCCAGTATGAGTCAGGTGTTAGGTCAATCAAACCACTGACAACTGGCTTATCAACTTGACTCCACAAACAGTGCTAAATCTATCTGCATTGATATATCCTAGTTTAAAATTAAGTTTCTTTTTGCTTAGTTGAACATCTTGAAAATCTTTTCTTATTCCATAAATTTTTCAATATGTAATTTAACAAAATTCTGCAATATTTTTGCTATATAAGCCTTCTCCTTCAGAATTTGATTTGTACTTCCCTCTATGCAAGAGTCTTAGTTTTATAAATATATGGAGAGGTAATGAGGAGTATTAAAGGTGTGCCATAAGAAAACCTCCTTGCTTTTGCTGGGTAAATGCTTCAGTCATGGTAATTACAGGGGCTTTAAGCAAAGCTAAGACAAACTCCTTAGGAGAGCAATAGATACATCTGCTGGCAAAGCAAGTTCAGTGGGATTTAGTAGTTTAGTGATCAGTTATATTAATACAATCTTATGACTTTATTCTAAATGTCAGTGTGCCTTTTTTTCCCACCCCCTAATGTTTTATAGCATATCTGTGAATATTAACATTTTATCTTGTCATCTTTTTTTTTTTTTTTACTTCAATCATTCTGCTGTAATCGATAGAGATTATTATCAAATGATATGTTACAGAATTTCAGCTTTGATCTTATCATTTTCATTCTTTGGTTCCTGCAATTCAGTTAGAATAAAGGAAGCCAGATTTCCTTTTCCTGGAGCAAAGTGCAAATTCAACCACAAGAAGCATGCACCACAGTCCTCGAGTTTCATGATCAACATTTTATTCAAAGGTCACATCTATTTAATTAAGACATCATAAGCATGAGATATCACAGATAACAATGAACTATTTTGCTCTGCATGTCAGGGACTGCTAGCATCTTATACTTTAATTTTAGATGTAGTCTCATTGTGTTCAAATGTATCCTTATCAGATAACCATTCTTAATTCCTATATTTGAAGGTGTAATACTTCCAACCACTTCAAATGAAAATTATTATTTGGAAAGTTTTTGTAGTTTCAAAATACTGGAAACATGTTGGCCAGTTTTAAGAATAAGGGTATTTATCATATACCTTTGATAGCTAATAGAATCAGTAGAAAGATTAAACACAAGAAAAACAAAAAGTCTTGAGGCTAACCTTGCAGATAAAGTGCATAAAACTATACTGAAGAATTAACTGGACAGGGAAAACTTTTCTGAAGCTTCCTTTCAAAACTGAATCCCAGGAAGTCAACTTTATTGTAATTATTTTTATTATTACCCCCAGCACTGATGTCTTATTTGCATGAGAAATATATTTTTTTCTTTTTGTTGTTGGATGCCATCAAGTTGTTTCTGGCACATTGTGACCCCATGTGACAGAGTGGAACTTCCCCCACACAGTTTTCTTGGCTCTAATTTTTATGGAAGTAGATTTCCAGGCTTTTCTTTCAGAGCTACTGTTGTCATTTTTAGGTGCCATGGAGTCTCATAGCAACCCTATGCACAGAAGAACAAAACACTGCCCGGTCTTGTGCTAGCCTCAAGTTTCTTTCTATACCTGAGGCCATCATTGCAGCCGCTGTGTCTATCCATCTCATTGAGGGCCTTCCCCTTCTTCATTGACCCTCCACTTTAACAAACATGAGATCCATCTCCAGGGAATTGTTCCTTCTGACAGCATGACCAAAGCAGGTGAGACAAAGTCTGGCCATTCTTGCTCACAAGGAGCATTCTGGCTGCACTTCCACCAGGACAGATTCATTAGTCCTTTTAGCAGACTATGGTACTCTTAACATTCTTCTCCATACATGACAACTCAAAAGCATCAACTTTTCTTCAGTCTTCCTTATTCATTTTCCACCTCTGACATGCATAAGAGGTGATTGAAAATACCATGGCTTGGATTAGGAGTACCTTAGTCTTCAAGGAGACATCTTTGCTCTTCAGCACTTGAAAGAAGACTTTTGCAACAGATTTGACCAAAATGCAATACATTGTCTGATGTCTTGACTGCTGTTTACACCGGTCTTGATTGTAGAACCAAGTAATATGAAATCCTTGACAACTTAAATCTTTTCTCCATCCACCATGAAGCTGTTTATTGGACCAGTTGTGAGGATTTTTGTTTTCTTTATATTGAGGAGTAATCCATACTGCAGACTTGCTTGAACAATTTCTCTTAGAAAGATCAGCACTAGGCCGGTCCCCATGAGGCAGAGGTCAAAAATGTCCCAAATGTCCAAATTACTATGCCACTCCATCACTTCAGACATTAACTCCTCCTCCTCCTCCCAATAATTTCCCCAGTCTTAGGGTTCTGTATTTCACTGTAATGCCTCACAGAACTCACAGACACCCAAGGGTTCGTCTCACGTAGTAGTGGTGTAGGCTGGCAGGCTAGTGAGTCCCGGGTCCGTGAGTAGGTCTGGCGGATCCTCCCAACTCTCGGGGTTTGATGAACCTCCATCAGCAGATCAGATGACGGCTGCTGTCCCAAATCCAGGGGTGAGATGAGGATGATCCAAGACACAAAGCCGGAGCAAGAGGAGAGCGAATCTTCCCAGGAGATTATACCCTCAGGGAAGCTAAGGGTGG
>NW_006921668.1:10637889-10639890 GCF_000298275.1 Orycteropus afer afer
TAAGGGTGGTGATTTGAATTATACCCTCCAGCAAGGCAGGACTCAAGATACATTCCACCTGTGTTGCCCCAACAGAATTAACCTAAATCCCATCACAGAGTCGAGTTGATTGCCAGTCATTATAGGGAATGACTACTACCAGCTGCCCAGCCAAGTTGATACCTGACCTTAAGTACCACAGCACCCCAAACAGGCATGGATAATGGGATTTACAAAACATCACAGAATGGAGGACAAAAGCTAGAAGGGCCACATCAAGCAATTCACTGCAAGACTGTACTCTATAACCTTCATCACTAAGTGCTTCAAGTCATCCTGGCTTTCAGTAACCAATGTTGTGTCATCTCTGTATCACAGGTTGCAAATAAATCTTCCTCCAATCCTGACACCACATTCTTCTTCATATAACCCAGCTTCTCAGGTTATTTGCTCAGCATACAAGTTGAATAACTAAGGTGAAAGGATACAACCTTGACACACTCCCTTTTTGATTTTGAACCATGTAGTATCCCCTTGTTCTGTTCAAACAACAGCCTCCTTATCTATGTACAGGTTCTTCATGAGTACAATCAAGTGTTCTGGAATTCCCATTCTTCTCAATGTTATCCACAATTTGTCATGATCCACACAATCAAATGCTTTAGCACAGTCAATGAAACACAAGTAAACATCTTTTTGGTATTATTGGTTTAAGCCAAGTTCTATCTGACATCAGCAATGATATCCCTCATTCTACATCCTCTTCTGACTCCAGCTTGCATTTCTAGAAGCTCTCTGTGAATATACTGCTGCAACCATTTTTGAATTATCTTCAGTAAGATGCTACTTGTATGTGATATTAATGATATTATTTGATAATTTCCACATTCTGTGGGATCACCTTTCTTTGGAATGGGTACAAATATAGATCTCTTCCAGTCACCTGGCCAGGTAGGTGTATTCCAAATCTCTTGGCATAGCTGAGTAAGTGCCTTCAGTGGGGTATCCATTTGTTGAAACATCTCAGTGGATATTCTGTCAATTCCTGGAGCCTTGTTCTTCACCAATTCCTTCACTGCAGCTTTGACTTCTTCCTTCAGTACCATTGGTTCTTGATCACATGCCATCTCCTGAAATGGATGAACATTGACCAATTCTTTTTGATACAGTGAGTCTGTATATTCCTTCCATCTTCTTTTGATGCTTCATGCAACATTTAATATTTTGCCCATAGAATCAATATTACAACTCATGGCTTAAATTTTTTCTTCAGTTCTTTCAGCTTGAGAAGTGCTGAGTATGTTCTTTCTTTTTTGTTCTCTAACTCCAGGTCTTTGCACATTTCATTATAGTAATTGGCTATGTCTGCTCCAGATGCTCTTTGAATGGCTATGTCTACTCGAGATGCTCTTTGAAATCTTCTGTTCAGCTCTTTGATATCATCATTTTTTCTATTTGCTTTAATTACTCTCCACTCACAGGTAAGTTTCAGAGTTGCTTTTGACATCCATTTTGGTCTTTTCTTCCTTTCTTGCCTTTTAAATGACTTATTGGTTTCTTAATGGATGATGTTCTTGATGTTGTTCCACAGTTCTCCTGGCTTTCAGTCATTGGTGTTCAATGCATCAATCTATTCTTTAAATGGTCTCTAAATTCAGGAGGGATATTATCAACATCATATTTTGGCTCTATGGATTTATTTTAATTGTCTTCAACTTCAACCTGCACATGCATATGAGTAGTTGATGATCTGTTCCATAATCAGCTCCTGGCCTTGTTTTGGCCAAAGATATTGAACTTCTCCATTGCCTCTTGGTACAGATGTAGCTAACCTGATTCCTGTGTATTCCATCTGATGAATCCCACATGTATAGTCATTGCTTATGTTGTTGAAAAAAGGTATTTGCCGTAAATAAGTGTTGCAATGTGACTATGCAAAGGCATTTGATTGTGTGGATCATGACAAATTATGGACAACATTGAGAAGAATGGGAATCCCTGAGCACTTGATTGTACTCATGA
>NW_006921668.1:10640675-10650270 GCF_000298275.1 Orycteropus afer afer
CGATGAAAGAGGGGGAGGCCTTCAACGAGATGGATTGATATGGTGGCTGTGATGATGGGATCAAGTATAGCAGGGATTGTGGGGCTGGCGCGGGATTGGGCAGTGTTTCATTTTGCTGTGCGTGGGGTCGCTATGAGTCGGAAATGATTCGACGGCACTTAACAACAACAACAACAACAACAAGTGTTGCAAAATTTTATCAAGTGATCTCCAGCATTATTTGTATCTCAGAGGTCATATTTTTCAACTACCAATGCTTCTTCTTTGTTTCCAACTTTTGCATTCCAGTCACCAGTGATAATCAACACATCTTGATTGCATGTCCTATCATTTCAGACTGCAGATGTTGGTAGAAATCTTCAATATCCTCATCTTTGGCTTTGGTAGTTGGTGCATAAATTTGGATAATAGTAGTATTAACTGATCTTCCTTGTACGCATATGGATATTACCCTATCACTAACAGCACTGAACTTCAAGACAGATCTTGAAACAGTCATTGTCATGATGAATGCCACACCATCCCTCTTCAATTTGTCATTCCCGACATAGTAGATCATATGGTTGTCTGATTCAAAATGGCCAACCAGTCCATTTCAGCTCACTAATGCCTAAGATATTGATCTTTATGTGTCCTATTTCATCTTTGACAACTTCCAATTATCCTAGATTCATACTTTGTACATTCCCTGTTCCAATTATTAATGGATGTTTGCATCTGTTTCTTCTCATTTTGAGTTGTGCCATATCAGCCAACAGAAGTCACAAATGTGTTACTCTACCTGTATCATTAAGATTGTCTCTACTCTGAGGAGTCAGCTCTTCCCCAGTCAAATTTTAAGTGCTTTCTGACCTGATAGGCTCATTTTCCAGCACTATGTTGGATGATGTTTCAGGGTTGTTCATAAAGTTTTCTAGTAATATATCAGACAGTGTTTCAGTGTATTCATAAGGTTTTCACTGGCTAATTCTTTGAGAAGTGGAAGCCCTCTTCCTTCTTCTGAGTCTGTCTAAGCCTGGAAGTTCCACTGAAACCTGTCCACCATAGGTAACCCTGCTGGCATTTTGCAACACGGTGGCATAACCTCCAGCCTCATAGCAACATGTAAGTCACCATGGGATGATAAACTGACAGACAAGTTCATCTGCCTTAGTTGTTCCTAACCTCTCTGTAACTGTCTACCTCAGGCCCTGGTCTCAATATAGAGCCATGCTCAAGTGAAAAGCAGCCTCCTAGCCCCAGGCTCACCTACGTCAGGTCCTGGCCTTAGTAAAAAACCACACTCATGAGAAAAGCAGCCTTCAAGCCCCCTGCCTGCCTACCTCAGGCCCTGGACTTAATATAGAGCCACACTCAAGCAAAAAGCAGCCTCCAAGTTCACTCACTACGGTCGAGTCGGATCCAACTCATAGCAGCCCCTTCTTGGGTTTCCGAGGCAGTATCACTATGGAAGTAGATTGCCCAATCTTCCTTCTGAGGAGTGGCTTGTGGGTTTGAACTGCCAGCCTTCTGGTTAGCAGTCAAATGCTCTGCCTTAACAGAGAGCCACAACCAAGTGAAAAGCAACCACCAGCCTCAGGCCCACCTACTCTTGGCCCCTGCCTTAATAGAGAGCCAAACCCAAGTGAAAAGCAGCTTTAAACCTGGGCTTCAGACCTAAGTGGGTTCAAACAAGCAACCTTTCAGTTAGCAGCCAAGTGCTTAATTGTCTCACCTCCTTTAGTACTGCTCACTTGTGGAATTCAAATATTCACTGCTACAGAGCTATTGATGACCCATGATGTGATGGTATCTTAAATATAGGAAGATTATTCAAAGACAGTTGATTCCACAAATATGACATATTGCATCTCAGTTGGTCTATGCTTATTTTTCTGTATGTTATTGTTAGCTGCCATTGTGTTTTCCCTGACTCATGGTGACCTTATGCACAACACAATGAAATGATGTCTATCTAGTCTTGCATCATCATGATTGGTTGAAAATTGGGCTGTTGTTATCCATAGGGTTTTCACTGGCTGATTTTTGAAGTAGATTGCCAGGCCTTTCTTTATAGTTCATCTTAGTCTGGAAACTATGATGAAGCCTGTTCAGCATCACAGCAATATGCAAGCCTCTACTGACAGGTGGGACCGCCCATGAAGTGCATTGGTCTGGAATCAAGCAGAGTCTCTCTGATGGAATTTGAGAATTCTACCATTAAATTACCACAGTCCACTGTTTGTAAGCAGGGATTATTAATCACATTCATCTTCATAATTTAGTCCTGAAATTGTAGAATGAATGTACAAGATCATGACAGTACTACAAGACATAGATTTCCATATTTTGATCTGGAGATTTTATGAAACTAGGATTTGTGTTGCTTCTCTTTTGGGAAGCATGAACATATTTTCAATTATCTGAAACTGTAAAGTTGTATTATGTTATACAGGAGCATTTCTTTATGGAGTTTTAAGAGTAAATGTAAAAAGCAGTTCAAAGAGTGGGCTGTACTACTTATCTGTCCATTTTTGCCAACTAATTTCTGAACTACATGGTAGTAGAATCCTCTTTATTATGGTGGTTTTGTTGAGAGGCAGTAACTCAAAACTGGGGAGCAGATACTGTCTGTTCTTACTCCCTGAAGCTAACTAAGCTTTTAGATATATAACTTAAGGTCAGTCAATCAGATACTCCCAATGGGACTTTCGAATTTGAGGGAGTTCTGAAAAGACATAGGATATGTTAGTTTATTCACAGTGCCAGAAATCAAGTGGATATTTTACTAGTCACAGCAGGGAGTATCATCATAGCATTTTTATGAGGATTTAATAAGTTGATGCATGTAAACCACTTACAATGGTGCCTTGTGCAGAATAGCTTCTAGGTAAGTATTTATTATTGATAAATGAAAAGCATTTCTGATATTACGAAATTTGGACTTGAGGACATTATATTAGCCCAGGGATTCAAAATTAAAATCATTTCTTGCTAGTGTAATTATCTCTGCCTGTTAAGTTTAGTTTGTATTTGCTGTTTGAAATACACATTATATTAAATTGGATAGTCACATAAACGTAATGAGTCAAAGTCCAGTCAGGGTTACTCAATTTTTCTTGCTATGGCCATCTCATGGTCTATCATATTGGTCTTCTTGTGAGGTTTGGAAGTCAATTTGCAAAAATTAACATAGAATTTATACAAAGCACAGACAAATTTACTCCATCAATTCTCTTGTTTGGAAGAGCTGATATGTGGTGCAGCATGAGCACAAAGCCAAATGCAATACTTGGAAAGCTGGCTGTCCAGATGTAGCTAATCCAGTCAACTCATTTCAACACATCTAGTTCCTGACCTAATTGGACAGAGTTCTGGAATTGTGCAATGCTTCAGGAAGTTCAGATTAGGGAGTACTGTTTCCATAGTGTACTCTATTCTATGCATTTTCTTCTTAGGGTTTCTATTCAGTGTAGTAATTCAGTGTACTAGAGTATAGTCAAAGTGTAGTCTCAAAACAAATGCATCTTAATTGATCTCTCTCTTTGTCTCTGTTGTTCTTTCTTTCTCTTTCAGTGTATGGGTATGAATGTGTTATGGATTGAATTGTGTCATCCAAAAATATGTATTGTACATCATAACTTCTACGCCTGTGGTTATAATCTCATTCAGGAATGAATTGTCTCTCATAAGAGACAGGATTAGTGTATGGCATGTTTTAAATCAATCTCTTTTGACACTTAAAAGAGATTAAACAAACAAGCTAAAGAAGCAAGGGGTGGGGAGATGCCAAGCCACATGAAAATTGCCCAGGGACAGAAGCTCAGAAGACACAAGGCCCTTCCTACAGAGCCAACAGAAAGAATAAGCCTTCTTGTCAAGCCGGCACACTGAATTCAGACTTCTAACCTCTTTAGCTGTGAGAAAATAAATTTCTCTTTGTTAAAGCCAACTATTTGTGGTATTTTGTTATTGCCACACTAGATAACTAAGACAGGATTTAGTACTGGAAGAGTGGGATGCTGCTCTAATAGATACCTAAAATGTGGAAGAAGTTTTGGAATTGGATACTGTGTACAGGTTGGGAGAGTTTCAATGTGCCTAATAGATTTGACACACTGATCACCAGTGACCAAAAACCAAACAAACTGTTGGATGACATAAAGATCATCATACATGAAGAAAACAAAAAGTCATTAAAGAGACAAAAAAGGAAGAAAAGACCAAAATAGATATCAGAAGAGCCTCTGAAACTTGCTCTTGAATGGAGAATATCTAAAGCAAATGGAATAAATAGCAAGATAAAAGAGTTGAACAGAAGATTTCATCTAGAGAATACAAAGTAACTTATTATAATGAAATGTGCAAAGACCTGGAGTTAGAAAACCAAAAGCAAAGAACACACTCCAGCATTACTCAAGTTGAAAGAACTGAAGAAAGAACTCAAGCCTCGAGTTGCAGTATTGAAAGATTCTATGGGTAAAATATTTAATGATTCAGGAAGCATCAAAAGAAGATGGAAGGAATATACAGTCAGTGTACAAAAGAACACTGGTCAATATTCATCTATTTCAGGAGGTGGCATATGATCAAGAACCAATGGTGTTGAAGGAAGATGTTGAAGCTACTCAAAGATTGGTAGAAAACAGGACTCCAGGAATTGACAGAATACCCATTGAGATGTTTAGCAGTTAAAATCAGTGCTGGAGGTACTTACTTGTACATGCCAAGAAATTTGGAAGACAGTTATCTGGCCAACTGATTGGAAGAGACCCATATTTGTACCTATTTCAAAGAAAAATGATTCCACAAAATGTGGAAATTATTGAACAATATCAATATCACATGCAAGTAAAATTTTGCTGAAGATAATTCAAAAATCTGAGGCAGTATATTGAGAGGGAACTTCCAGAAATGCATGCTGGATTCAGAAGAGGACATGGAACTAGAAATGTCATTGCTGATGTCAGATGGATTTTGGCTGAAACAAAGAATACCAAAAAGATGTTCACTTGTGTTTTATTGACTATGCAAAAGCATTTGACTGTGTGGATCATAACAAATTACAGATAACATTGAGAAGAATGGAAATTCCAGAACACTTAATTGTGCTCATGAGAAACCTGTACACAGATTAAGAGACTGTCATTTGAAGAGAATGAGAGGATACTGCATGGTTTAAAATCAGGAAAGGTGTGCATCAAGGTTGTATCCTTTCCCCATAGCTATTCAATCTATATGCTGAGCAAATAATTTGAGAAGCTGTACGATATGAAAAAGAATGTGACATCAGGATTAGACAGAAAACTCATTAACAACTTGCAATGTGTAGACAACACACCTTGCTTGCTGAAAGTGAAGATGACTTGAAGCACTTACTGATGAAGATTAAAGAATACAGTCTGTCACAAGGATTACACTTCCACATAAAGAAAAGGAAAATCCTCACACTGATAAAAACTAAAGACTACAGTCTGTGATATGGGTTGCACTTCAACATAAGGAAAAGAAAAATTCTCACAAATGGACCAATAAGATGCACCATGATAAATGGAAAAAAGTTTGAAGTTGTCAAAGATTTTATATTAGTTGGATCCATGATCTACACTAATGGAAGCAGCAGTCAAGAAAACAGATGTTGTATCGCACTGGGCAAATCTGCTGCAAAAGACCTCTTTAAAGTGCTGAAGAGCAGAGATGTCTCTTTGAAGATTAAAGTGCACCTAAACCAAGTCATGGTATTTTCAATAGCCTCATAGTCATGTGAAAGCTGGACAATGAATCAGGAAGACTGAAGAAGAGTTGATGCTTTAGAATTGTGGTACTGAAAGTAACATGAACTGTGAAAAGAACTAACAAGTCTGTCCTGGAAGAAGTGTAGCTGGAATGCTCTTTGGAAGTGAAAATGGCCAGGCTTTGTCTCACCTACTTAGTTCATGTTGTCAGAGAGACCATTCCCTGGAGAAGTATCTCATGCTTTGTAAAGTGGAGGGTCAGCAAAAGAGGAAGACCTTCAGCAAGATGGATTGACACCATGGCTACAAAGATGGTCTCAGATATAGCAAGGATTGTGAGTATGGCACAGGGCCTGGCAATGTTTTATTCTTTTGCACTTAGGGATGCTATGAGTCAGAGCTGATTTGGTGGTACCTACCAACAACAACAACAACATAGTGAAAGCCTATAGATTGACTTGAAGAGCATGTTGGTAGAATTACAGATGTCAAAGTTAATTCTGGTGAGTGCTCAGAAGGAAGTGAAGAGAGCTATAGAGAAAAACTCTGTCATAGGGAATATACATGGTGCCAGGGACAGCATATTGCTATAAATACAAATGTTAAATGTTCATCAACCCCCTGCCACCCACTGACATGTAGTGGATTCTGACTCATAGTAACCTTGTAGGGCACTGTAAGACTGCCCATAGAGGTTCCAAAACTATAAATCTTTATGGAAGCAGACTGCCTCATCTTTCTCCTGCAGAGCTGCAGCTGCTGGTGGATTCAAACCACTGAACTTTTAGTTAGCAGCCAAGTTCCTTAATCACTGCACCACCAGAACTCCATAATATCCTCATCAAAAATCAAACTGAACTTGCTGTCATTGAGTCAATTCTGACTCATAGTGATCCCCTCTGGGTTTCTGAGGTGGTAAATCTTTAAGGAAGTAGATTGCCCAGTCTTCCTTCCACAGAGTGGCTGGTGGGTTTGAACCATCATCCTTCTGGTTAGCAATCAAATGCTTGAGACATTACACCACCAGTGTTCCTTAATGTCCTCCTAGTGAGGCTTTAATAAATAATGATAAATGTGTGATTGGACAATGGAGGAAGGGTGATGCTTTTTGTGAAGTGCAAAAACTTGTCTGAATTATGTTTAAATGTTTGGTGGAAGGTAGAACGTCTAAATGATGAACTTGGATATTTGGCTGAGGATATTTCTAAGCAGATCTTAAAGGAGCCATATGGTTTCTCTTTGACACTTATTTTAAAATGTGGGAGGAAAGAGATGATCTTAAAAAATGAACTGTACTAAGTAAAACTGAACTTAAATATTTGGAAAATTATATTCTACAAATTAAGGACCTGAAAACTAAAGTATTCACCAAAGATGAATCTACACGTTTTTTAAAGAGCAATGGATCTAACCAACTACCGCAGCAGAAAACTCATGAGCTTAGACTAAAGGGGATAGAGAAAGAACAAAAAGAAAGAATTTAGTCGCATTTTTGGAAATCCACAAAGAGAAATAGACCAAAGAAGCTACTCTGGAACAGCTCAGAGATCAACAAAATTGAAAGAGGACAGGAAGCAGTGTTGCATTAGTTTAAAAAGGTGGAGACACAGGGCCTTAAGTTTAAAGGAGTTTCATCTTCCCCAACCTCTTTGGTATGAAGAATGAAGCCTGCTTGGTCTGAGAGAGTGGGGTCATCAGATAGAGGGACTAGGAGAATGGGACTGCCCCAAGATGAGGCTTGCCATCTTACTGTGCCAGGAAGGCAGGGCGGCTGAAGCCCAGGGCCAAGGCATCTCCACTCAGAATCCAGACAGTGTGGCCAACTCCCAGAGTCTGGAGACCAGAGTCATTGCCTAGATGATCCCAAAAAATGGAGGATCATTTCAAGATTTAGGAGTTAATGAAAATTGTTCTGCTGGGTTTGGGACTTGCTCGCTGCCTGTTAGCCATTCTTTCCCACCAATTTTCTTCCATTTACCATGGAAATGTCTACCTTATGCCTGTTCACCATTGTACTCTGAAACAGATAACTTAGAATCTAGATTTGACAGGTTCAGAGATGAAAAGGAATTTTGCCCCAGGATGGAATACACTTAAATTTTATTTAGATGGTTCAGAAAATGAGATTTTGGATTTGGAAATGATTTAAGACTTTTGGGATGATGTGTTTTATATGTGGCAAAGACATGAATTTTTAGGGGTCATATGGTAGATTATCATGGTTTGAATTTTCTTCCCAAAAGATATGTCCTATATTTTAATTTCTGTGCCTGTAGTTATAATCCCATTTAGGAATGAGTTGGCTCTGTTATGTTAATGAGACAGGATTAGTGTAAGATGTGTCTTAAATCAATCTCCTGTGAGACATAAAGGACATTAAATAAGCAAGCAAAAGAAGCAGAGATGATGAAGAATGATGCCAAGTCATATGACAACTACCTAAGAGCAGAAGCTCAGAAGACACAAGGACTTTCTTCCAGAGCTGACAGACAGAGAGAGCCTTCTTTTAGAGTCAGCATCCTGAATTCAGATTTCTAACTTCCTAAACTGTGGGGAATAACTTTCTGTTTGTTAAAGCCAACCACTTGTTTCTACTATAGCAGCATTAGATAATTAAGACAGGTGGGAAACATTCTTTTTTTTTTTTTTTTTATTGTATTTGGAGAAGAAAATATAGTATATTAGATAAATTCTAAAATTCTATATTTTTATACTGTCTAGTAGAGACAGTATTTTAGGGAAAAGAAGCTGAAATCAATATATGATAATGACCTCTCCAAGGTCACATGCATAATAAGTGACAGGAGTAGGTTTTGATTCCACAGCTAATGGGCTTTTCAAAATGTTGACCAGTTTCCATTTCTACCTATCAATTGGTTTTCCCTGGCCAATTCTTTGAGAAGTAGACGGCCTCTTCCTTCTTCCTAGTGTGTCTCAGTCTGTAAGCTGGGCTGATACCTGTGCAGCATATGCATCCCGCTGGGTTTGAAACACCAGTGCTGCAGTGTCAAAACTCACATCAACACATCACTATGGCAGGACAAACCAACAGACAGGTTTGTCTCCCTGTTGGAAACCTCTCCTACCACCATTACCTGGGTCCCTGCAGCTGACTCCTCCTCTGTCCCGGTTCCTGGACCTTTTAATTCCTTTTCTCCCGCTCTCTCACTCTGCTGCTTTGGGCATGCCTGGGTTCCCTCTCCTCCCCTGGAACCCTGCGGCTCACTCCCATCAGTCCTGGTCCCCAGGCCTATTCGTCTCTGCTCTCTGATTCTCCTGTCCTGCTGCTTTGGGCATGCCTGGGTTCCCTCTCCTCACCTGGATCCCTGTGGCTGGTCATTATCCATGAAGAAAGCAAGAGATCACTAAAAAGATGAGAAAAGAAGAGAAGACCAAAATGTATGACAGAAGAGACTCTGAAACTTGCCCTTGAGCGGAGAGTAGCTAAAGCAAATGGAAGAAATGATAAGATGAAAGAGCTGAACAGAAGATTTCAAAGAGCAGCTCGAGAACACAAAGCCAATTACTATAATGAAATGTGCAAAGACCTGGAGTTTGAGAACCAAAAGGGAAGAACATGCTTGGCATTTCTCAAGCTGAAAGAATTGAAGAAAAAATGTAAACCTTGAGTTGCAATATTGAGAGATTCTATGGGCAAAATACTGAATGATGCAGGAAACATCAAAAGATGGCAGGAATACACAGAGTCACTGTACCAAAAAGAACTGGTCAATCATCCATTTCAGGAAGTGGCATATGATCTAGGACCAATGGTGCTGAAGGAGAAAGTTGAAGCTGCAATGAGAGAATTGGTGAAGAACAAGGCTCCAGGAATTGATGACATACCGATTGAGATATTTCAACAAACAGATGCCCCATTG
>NW_006921668.1:10651105-10662504 GCF_000298275.1 Orycteropus afer afer
GAAGGAACTGTTTCAAGTGCTGAGGAGCAAGGATATCTCCCTGAGGTCTAAGGTGTACTTGACACAAGTCATGATATTTCCAATTGCCTCATATGCATGTGAGAGCTGGACAATGAATAAGGAAGACCGAAGAAGAGTTTTGAGTTGTGGTGCTGGTGAAGAATGCTGAAAGTACCATGGACTACTAAAAGAACTAACAGATCTGTCCTGGAGGAAGTGCACCCAAAATTCTCCTTGGAAACGAGAATAGGCAGACTTCGGCTCACCTATTTTGGTCATGTTGTCAGAAGGGACCATTACCTGGAGAAGGATGTCATGCTTGGTAGTGTGGAGGGTCTACGAAAGAGGGGGAGTCCTTTAACGAGATGAATTGACATGGTGGCTGCAATGATGGGCTCAAGTATAGGGATAATGGAGCTGGTGTGGGATTGGGCAGTGTTTCGTTCTGCTGTGCATGGGGTCGCTATGAGTCAGAAATGACTCAATGGCACCTAACAACAACAACAACAACAATCTATCAATTAGAAATAACAACTTATTAATCATTTTACAGAGATAACCACTATAGAAAATGTTTACTGTATGTCTGCAGCTCCTCTTAATACAGATATATTATGAAAATTATTCTTCTGAGTAGGGTCTTCTCATTGTTCCCCAATTCATGTAGTGAAGAGCCTAAATCATGCAAATGAAACTATATCAATAGGTCTGGGACCACTGTTTCCCACTAAAGGATAAATAGGAATCTAATATTTAAATTTTCAAATGTCACATAATTCTATAATACACTTTTTCTTTTTGGTAAGGATTATAACCAATCACTTACTCATTTTTCAACATACACCTAATATAGATTTATAATATGTGAGACAGATTTTGTAAAAACAATATGAGATATGTCAGGTCAATATCACTTAAGCAGTTTAAACCAATAAACTTTAATTGACCTAAGTGTCCATTTGAAAAACTGTAACTGTAATTATATACTGCTATATATGAAGGTTTGGAAGCTCTGGTAGCATAGTGGCTAAGACACTTGCCTGCTAACCAGACGGCTGGCGGTTCAAACCCACCAGTCACTCCTCGGAAGGAAGGTTGGGCAATCCTACTTTCGTAGTGATACTGCCTCGGAAACCCAAGGAAGGGTCGCTATGAGTTGGGCTGACTCGACGGCACATAACAACAACAACAATATATGTAAGAGGAGCTCTGGTACCGTAGTGCCTAAGGCACTAACTGCTAACCAGAAGGTTGGCAGTTCAAACCTTCCAGCCACTCCTGGGAAGGAATACGGGGCAATCTATTTCCGTAGTGATACAACCTTGTAAATCCAAGGGGTCGCTGTGAATTGGATCCAACTCAACGGCAGTGAGTTTGGTTTCTATATATGTAAAAACAACAGGAGGTCAAGTTTTGGAGATAATCAATCTCAAAAGGACAGAGTAGCGTCTTCAAAAATAATTTAAGATTAAATCCATTATTTTATCCCCAAATTTGAATGACAAGAAAAAATATATACATTTGTGAATTAAGGCTTTAACACACTCTCTTATCCTCCCTTGGCAAGTGTTGTTTGCTGTACATTTTCTTTATATATTCTACATGAGATTAACTGATTTCCCTTATTTTCCTAGTTTTTGAGGATTTTTTTTCTTTAATGTTTATTATTTAAAAAAATTCTGAATGTGTAAGTTTCTTTCTTTGTTGTATAATTATAGTGACTTACATGAATTAATTTTTAAATACTAAAAAACCAAAAACTCACTGCCATGGAGTCGGATCCAACTCATAGAGACCCCTCCTTGGGTTTCCGTAGTGACAGAAGTAGATTGCTCCACCTTCCTTCCCAGAGTGGCTGGTGGGTTTGAGTCACCAACCTTTTGGTTAGCAGTCAAATGCCTTAGGCACTATGTCACCAGAGCTCATTTAAATATCAAACACTCCTATATTCTTGGCATAAACTTATTGATAGTGATATACTTTATATATCAATTTTATGTTTTCTTATTTTTTCTCATTAAACTTTTTAATAGGTCCCCAAATTATCTGACAACTTTCTGGTCAAATTGTTTCCATTTAACGGTACTGAATCTAAAAACTAATAACTTAAAACTGCCACACAAAAAAAGAAAAAATGGACCCAAAGCATTCCTTTCTATCTGAAGGCTTTATGATGCATTGTTATCATTAAACAGTCTTTTACTATTAAACTAAAATGACCAATTAAAACAAAGAATTCTGATAGCATTCTTCCACCACTGACTTAGACTGGGGTGACAGGTGTTACGGATAATATTCAATTAGTCTTCTGAGTTTTTTGTGCAGATTTGGTGACCTCACCAACTCCAGCACCCTTTTTATCCACTACCTTAATGCCATCTACAGCAATGTCTGTCTCCTATTGTGACCAGCAAAACAACCCAGAAGAAGATATTCAGAAACTCAACACAATGGGCTTTGGGGCCATCCTCCAATTTCTTACCAGATTGGTGATCAATCTTCTCTTTGAGCACAAATTTATGTTTTTAAAGGATTTTTGCAATGTTGATGATATATGAGTTTTTAAAATTATAGTGTTCTTATTTATAATATTTTATTGTGTCTTTGGTGAAAGCTTACATAGAAAACTAGGTCTCCATTTAACAATTTCTATACAAATTGTTAAGTGACATCAATTATACTTTTTGCAATATGTCAACATTCTCCTTACTTCTATCATTGTTATTTTGTTTTTATTAATCTAGCTTCCTTGCCCCCCCCCCCACTTCCTATCCCCTGTTTACCTTCTCATCTTTGCTTTAATGTAAATGTTGCCCATTAGGTTTACATGGAAGATTTTTCAAAAGAGCACAGTACTCACAGGTGATTTATATTATGAGACAATGTTATTTAGAAGAAAGTTGACCTCTGGATATTGTTTTAGTGCAAAGTTAAAAAGCTATCCTATGCACTTGACTGCTAAGCAGAAGGCTGGCCGTTCAAACCCACCAGCCACTCCTCGGAAGGAAGGTTGGGCAATCCTACTTCCGTAGTGATACTGCCTCGGAAACCCAAGGAGGGGTCGCTATGAGTTGGGGCCGACTCGATGGCAAATAACAACAACAACAACAACAACATTGCAATAAGCTCAGGGGTTCTTCTAGTCTCTACCCGTCCATTAAGTCTGTCTTTTTGTAAGAATTTAAGTTTTGTTCTACATTTACCTCCATTCTATTGGCACCATTGACTGTGTCCCAGGTCAGAATGGTAAACAGTGTTAACCAGGACCATTTAGTTCTTCTGGTGTCCAAATAGATGAGGTCATGGTTCATGTGGAGTGTTAGTCCTGCAGAACATAAAGTTTATGAAACTATCTTATGCCAATTGTCTGAGTTGTCCCATGAGACTATGGTCCTAAGCATTCAAATCTAGTAAATTAATTCCACAAGGTGTTTGGTTATATGGAGGAAGTATCTGTAACTGTGCTCCCTATGTGCATTATAATATATATACATATATATGCTGCACAAACATATATATGTAAATATATATGCCTACAGATATATCTATAAATCCACTTATATCAACATATATATTCCTTTCTGTCCTAACATATGCATACATATCTACCTATGTAACCCCACACATTTTTTTAGCTGTTATTGCTGTTGTTGCAAATTACAGATGTTACAGCATTTACCAAAAATGTCCCTTATCCTTGTTTACTTCTTAGTGTCATCACTTACCTCGCTCAAGTTGTGCATACGTCACCCACATAAGATAATACTTTCTCATCACCAAAAATAAGAAGTGTCTACTCTCTAGAGAGTAATACTCCCTCCATCCCTATCCCATCCCCAGTTACCACCAATGAACATTAATTTCTATAAGTATGTCTCTTCTCTTCTTATAAAACTGTTGTCATACTATATTTGTCCTTTTGAGATTGGCTTATTTTACAAAGCATAGTATTATCCATATTAAACTTGCATTATAGTGTATTTTGAGAACTCATTATTATTCTTTATAACTGTATGCTTAATTGTAGTGTTTTCATCATGTTTTGGTCTCATAAAATGAGTTGGAAATTTTTCCCTTCTCTGAAAAGAAATTATGTAAGATATAATTTATTTCTGGCTTGAAAGTTATGAATGTTTTACTGAAGAAGTCACCTGGACCTGGAGTTTTCTTTGTAGGAAAAATTTAATTTATGAGTGTAATTTCTTTACTAGATATAAGACTACTCAGATTTTCTTCTTCCATCATCAATCCTAACAACATATGTTTTTCTACAAATTTTTCCAGCTAAAATTTCAAATGTATTGTCATAAAATTGTTTAGTATGCTTTTTGTTGTGTAAAGGTCTGTTGAATCTTAAAAGCTGTCCTCATATTCAGTTCTGATTTAGGTTATTTGTATCTCCCTCTCTCCTTGTCAGTCTTGTTATATGCTTATCAACCTTTAAACAAGCTAACTTTATGATTCTATTTTAATTTCTTTCATCTGCATACTAGTTGAAAGTGTCTTTTTAGTTTATAAACAACTGGGTATTTTCTGATTATAATTGTGTTCTTTATTTCTTAATTACACTGTGGTTGAAAGAAATACTTTTGCTGATTGTGATTCTTTAAAAATTGCTAAACAATGCTTTGTAGTCCAGCAACTGGTCAACTTTCACAAGTGTTCTATGTTTACTTCAAAACATTATGCAGTCTGAAGCTCTTGTACATTTATACACACACACACATACATGCATTCTTATATACATAAATATAGATATATGTTAAGGAAACTCAGTAGCTAATTTTGTTGATACCTGACAGTTTTGAAGGTTAAACCAAACCAGAGGCTTCATGGAAGAAAGACTTGGGAGGGTCCATGGAAGAAAGACCTGGTTATCTGCTCTCATAAAGATTATAGCCAAGAAATCCCTTTGTGGAAGTTCTACTCTGTCACACAAAGTCTCTATGAGTTAGAATCAACTTGATGGCACCAAATTAAAGCAGCAACAGTACATGTGTATGTGTAAACTGATATAAATACAATTAGGACAGTTTATTAACCTTGCTTGAAATATTTTGCCCTCACTTTTTGGCACAACTCACATTCAGAAGAAATAGCTGCACATATTCATTACTAATCAGAATTTACAATGTGTAAAGTATAAATCTAAAAAAATTGGAAGTTGTTAAAAATGAAATGGAACTCACAAAGATCAATCTCCTAGGCATTGTTGTTGTTGTTGTTAAGTGACGGAAGCCCACTCCAGCTCATACCGACCCTGTGTGCAACAGATCAAAACACTGCACGGTCCTGTGCCTTTCTGACAATCATTGCTATGTTTGACCCATTGTTGCAGCCACTGTGTCATTCCATCCCCTTGAGTGTCTTCCCCTTTTTCTCTGACCTTCCACTTTACCCAGCGTGGTATTCCTCTCGGGGCAATTCAAAGGCATTGATTCTTCTTCAGTCTTCTTTATTCATTGCCCAGCTTTCACATGCATATGAGATCACTGAAAATACCATGGCTTGGTCACCTTATCTTCAACGTGACATCTTTTCTCCTTAACACTATAGAGAGGTGTTTTGCAGCAGATTTGCCCAGTATAATACATTATCTGACTTATTGACTACTGCTTCCACAGGTGTTTACTGTGGCTCCAAATAAAATTAAATCCCTGACAACTTAACATTTTCTCTATTTATCATGACACTGCTTCTTGGTCCAGCTATGATGATTTTTGTTTTTTTACACTGAGGTGTAATCCAAACTGAAGGCTATAGTCTTTGATGTTTGTCAATAAGTGCTTCAAGTCATCTTCACTTTCAACAAGGAAGGTTATGTCATCTGCATATTGCATGTTGTTAATGAGTCTTTTTCCAATCCGGATTCTGTATTCTTCTTCATATAGTTTAGCGTCTCAGATTATTTGCTAGCATACAGATTGAATAAGTATGGTGATGGATACGACTCTGACACACACCTTTCCTGATTTTAAATCATGCACTAACCCCTTGTTCTGTTCAAATGACTGGCTCTTGGTCTAAGTACAGGTACTTCATGAGCACAGTTAAATGTTCTGGAATTCCTATTATTTGCAATATTATCCATAATTTTTATGATCCACACAGTCAAATGTTTTTCATAGTCAATAAAACACAGGCAAACATCCTTCAGAAATTCTTTGCTTTTAGCCAAGATCCATCTAACACCAGTAATGATGAATCTCATTCCATGCCTCTTCTGAATCTGGCTAGAATTTCTGGCAGTTTCCTGTCAATATACTTCTGCAATCATTTTTGAAATATCTTCAGCAAAATTTTACTTGCATGTGATATAAGGATATAGTTTGATAATTTCCACATTCTGTTGAATCACTTTTTTTTTGGAATAGCCACAACAAATATGGATCTATTCTGGCATTGCCTGTTTTGAATCAGACAATAATATGTTCTCCTATGCTAGGAATGAAAAATTGAAGAGAAATGGGTTTGCATTCATTGTCAAAGAGACTATTTCAAGATCTATCCTTAGTGATACTGCCTTGGAAACCCAAGGAAGGGTCGCTATGTGTAGCAGCTGACTTGATGGCAGTGAGTTTGGTGTTTTTGGTTTTATCCTGAATTTCAGTGCTGTCAATGATAGGATAATAGCCACACACTCACAAGGAAGATCAGTTAATATTACTATTATTCAAATTTATACACCAACCACTAAAGCCAAAGATGAGAAAACTAAAGATTTTACCAACTTCTGCAGTCTAAAATTGATGAAACTTGCAATCAGGATTCATTGATTAATTACTGGTGATTGGAATGTGACAGTTTTAAACAAAGAAGAAGCATCAGTAATTAGAAAATATGGCTGTGGTGATAAAAATGAGGCTGGAGGTCACACGGTAGAATTTTGCAAAGCCAACAACTTATTCATTATGAATGCCTCTTTTCAATAACATCATGGCAACTCTACACATGGATCTCACCAGATGGAATGTAAGGAATCAAATCAACTACATCTCTGCAGTGACAATGGAGAAACTCAATATCATCAGTTAGAACAAGGACTGATTGCAACATACCATCAATTGCTCATATGCAAGTTTAAGTCAAAGCCGAGGATGATTAAAATGAGTCTATAAGAGCCAAAATACAACCGTGAGTATATTCCACCTGAATTCAGAGACCATCTGCAGAATAGATTTGACACATGAACACCAATGAACAAAGACCGAGTAAATAGTGGGAGTGGTCTCCAGGACATCATCCATGAAGTAAGGAAAAGGTAATTAAAAAGACAAGAAAGAAAGGAAAAAACAAAAGGGATGTCAGAAGAGAGTCTGAAACTTGCCCTTGAATGGAAAGTAGGTAAAGTGAATGGAAGAAATGATGAAGTAAAAGAGCTGAATGGAAGATTTCAAAATGTGGCTCAGGAAGACAAAATAAAATATAATAAGATGTGCAAAAACCTGGTTAGACAACTGAAAGTGAAGAATACAGTCAGCATTTCTCAAGCTGAAAGAACTGAAGGAAAAAATCAAGTGGTGAGTTGTAATATTGAAGGACTCTATGGGCAAAATATTGAACAATGAAGGAAGCTTCAAAAGAAGATGGAAGGACAAGAATGATATATGTGTAACCATGACAGATTTGGCTTATGTTATTCCTCCATGCTTATTGTGCTTCAAAAGTACCCATATACATTTTAGAACTAACAGGGGATAAGATTGGAATAAGTTCTCAGTGACAACTAAGCACTTTGAAGGAGTGAGTCATTGAGCCTGTGTGTTTGAGATCATGGCCTCAAGGACATCAGGCACAACTGACACAACAGAGTACATGAAAATCTTGTTCTACATCTTACTTTGGTGAGTCGTAACTGGAGTCTTAAAAGCTTTTGAGCAGCCATCTAAGATGCAACTATTGGTGTCCCTTCATCTGGAGCAAAGAAGAGTGAAGAAAACCCAAACCATATGGAAACAAGTACTCTAAGAAGCTAACAGATCACAGGAACCTAAGCCTTCATGACCCTGAGACCAGCTACCAAGGCCAAACACCTGGAAAAGGATCAAAGCTAGAGAGCCCGAATAGAGTGGGAAGAAAAATGTGGACAAAAATTCAAAAACACAAAAATGACCAGAATTACTGCTCAGATACAGGCTGCTGAAACCCCACAGACTATGGTCCTGTGTTATTCTTTTAGCTGGAACTGGATTCACTTCCATGGATTAGCTCTCACAGAAATAATAGAAAGACCTACAAGAACACCACCTACCCCAGGGAGATTCACCACTTAGATCAATCAACCATGAGAGATCAGAAGGGCAGCATTTTCGTAGGGGAAAGCTGGACAGATAGGAATGCGTAGATAAGAAGGATATAGGAAAGGGAGAGTCACCAGGAGGAGATTGGAGGACAGCTATTTATTGTTGAGATTGTAATTCTTGCTGAGTAACAAAATGTGTATGATCTGTTGATAGTGAATTTGCACTCAAATCACTGTTGAAAAAGAAAACGGAAGAGTCACTCTACCAAAATAATTGATTGATGTTCAATCATTTCAGGAGGTAGAATGTGATCAAAAACTAATATTATTGAAGGAAAAGTCAAAGCTGCACTGAAGAAATTGGTGGGGGGGAAAAAATTACGCTCCAGGATTGATAGAATACTCATGGAGATGTTTCAATGAACAGATGCAGTGTTGGAGGTGCTCACTTATTTTTACCAAGAAATTTGGAAGACAGCTACCTGGACAGCTAACTGTAAGAATTCCATGTTTGTACCCATTCCAAAGAAAGGTGATCCAACAGAATGTGAAATTACCAAACAATGTAATTAATATCACACACAACTAAAATGTTGCTAAAGATAATTAAAAAATAATTGTAGTAGTACATGGACAGGGAATTGCCAGAAATTAAAGCCAGATATAGACAACGATGTGGAACAAGGGATGTATATCATTGCTGATGTCAGATGGATCTTGGCTAAAAGCGGAGAAAGGTAGAAAGATATTTAACTGTGTCTTATTGACTATACATAGGCATTTGACTGTGTAGATCATAAAAATTATAAATAACACTGTGAAGAATGGGAATTCTAGAACACTTAATTGTGTTCATGAAGAACCTATACGTAGACCAAAAGGCAGTTTTTGAAGCAGAACAAGGGGATACAACATGGTTTAAAAGCAGGAAAGTTGTGCATCAGGGTTTTATCCTTTCACCGTATTTATTTAATCTGTGTGCTGGACAAACAATCTAAGAAGCTGGAGTGTATGAAGAAGAATGTGGCACCAGAATTGGGTGAAGACTCATTAAAAACATGAGATATGCATGTGACACAACTTTGCTTACTGAAGGTGAAGAAGACTTGAAACACTTACAGATGAAGATCAAAGCCTTCAATATGGATAACACCTCAACAAACAGAACTCCTCACAACAGGACCAAGAAGCAACATTACGAGAGATGGAGTAAAGATTGAAGTTGTCAAGGATTTCATTTTGCTGAGATCCACAATCAACACCCATGGAAGTAGCAGTCAACAAATCAAAGGGCATATTACATTGGGCAAATCTACTGCAAGAAAAAAAAAAAAAAGAGAGAGAGAGAGACCTCTTTAAAGTATCAAAGAGAAAAGATGTCACTTTGAATACTAAAATGTGCCTGATCCAAACCATGATATTTTCAATAGTCTGATATGCTTGTGAGAGCTGGACAACAGATAAGGAAGACTGTACAATAACTGATGTGTTTAAGTTATGACATTAGCTAGAATATTGAAAATACTGTGGACTGCCAGAAGAACGAACAAATCTGTCTTGGAGGAATTATATCCAGAGTGCTCCTTAGAAGTGAGAATTACCAGACTTTCTTTCACATACTTTGGTCATGTTATCAGAAGAGAGCAGTCCCTCAAGTGGGATGTCATGCATGCTAAATCAGAGGGTAAGCGATAAATGGGAAGATCCTCAATGAGATGGCTTGACCCAGTGGGCTTGGCATGATGGGCTGAAGCATAGCAATGCTTGTGTGGATGGCACAGGATTGGGCAGTGTTTCATTCTTTCATACATAGAGTAATTATGAATTGGATTGAACTCAATGGCCCCTAACAAGGACAATTCTTTGTTGATTTGATCTGTAACTAGTTAAGTAAATATATTAATATCTCTCTGTTTGTGGATTTGACTACTTTTTCTTTTTAATAATATCAGGCCACACTGCATACAAATTAGGCTACACATAAACTGGACCAAAATTTATTATGTGCTTAAATTGATGTGCTTTCCTGCTAAATTGAAAATTTTATCTTTCTAAATCTCTATTAATATCTACAGCTTTAAATTGTACTTTCTAATAATTTCTATATTTATGCTGGGTATTTAATTTTGATTGTGGTTATATGGTACTATCCTTTTATATTTTACCTTTTGTGGTTTATATTTGACATGTGTCTCCTTTAAGTAGAATTTTTTTTTAATCCACTTGGTCATTAAATTGGAGTTGTTGTCCATCTATACTCATAATTTTCTCATATTTGGATTTGAATATACTATTTATTTCCTTTTTTATCACATTTTTGGTTTGTTACTTTTTTTGTTTGTTTGTTTCTTTCTTCCTTGCTTTCTTTTTGATGAATAAAGAATTTATTATTGTTGTTATTCCCTCTATCAGGTTGTTTTTTATATATAATTTTATTATTTTGTTTTTAGTTCCCTATAAATTATGAAGCATACATTCTAGATTCCTAAACTTCTAACTTAAAGATATAATTTACAGCTTCCTGAACAATGAAGGCAACTTACAACATGTTGATTTCATTCTTCCTCCCACTTCTACTGGACTGTTTTACCATGTATTAAAATTCTGCATACATTTTAAGGACAAGCTATATTTTATTACTTTTATATTGTCAGTGTAAATTACTGAAAACTCATCCTTTCTGATGTTCTTTATATCTTTCTGTATAATTGAGCTTCCATATTGCCTTATTTTTCTTTTACGGTTTGTAGGCAGTAATTTCTGTCATGTTTTGTTTCTTTAATAATTTATTTACTTGGCAGTCAATTTTGCTCTCTATAGAATTCTAGCTTACCAGTTATTTTTTAAATCACTTTAAATTGTCTTTTCTTTGTCTTCTGGATTGCATAGTTTCTTTTGAATAGTCAGCTATAGATCTTATAGTTGTTCCTTTGAAGGAAACGTGGCTTTTACTCTGATTTGTTTTAATACCTCTGATTTTTGTTTGATCGTTTCACTATGATGTTCCTTGAAGTTTTCTTTTGTAGCTGTATTTTACTAAATATGTTTTCTACTAACCTGTCTTTCAGGTGGCTTATCTTCCCTTCTGTTCTGTTTAGAATGCTGTTAAATTCATCTACTGAATTCTTAATTTTATTTATTATTATTTTTTTTAATA
>NW_006921668.1:10662604-10695671 GCF_000298275.1 Orycteropus afer afer
TTTTAAATATATAAATCCCTTTTGAGTATTTTTCTACTTTCTGTTTCTTTTGTCTCTTTGTTCTCAGTTATATGTTCCTAGTATTGGAACAGGAATCTTCATGACACTATTTCTGAAAATTATTGAAGCTGAAGGTGATTTTATATTTCTCTAGAAATAATTTGATGTTGTTGTAGTCAAAATATTAAGTACAAGCATATCTATTTTATTTAATCAAGACGATTCATGGTAATCTTTTCTGGGATCACAACTAATAGGCTGGAATGTCTACCAAATCCATTCTCCTTTGCCATCATGTAGTTCAGTTACCTCAAAGTGAATTTTCTTTCTTTATTTATTTTTGATTTCTGATTCAGGCTGTGTGTGTGCATGTGCACATACTATTGTTAAAATGTCAATTCTAGCCAAAGTTATCCATGCATTACATGAAATTTCTATGTGTGTGTGTGTGTGTGTATGAGAGAGGAGACACATTGCATTTCACTACAGAGCTCTGGTAGCATAGTGCCTAAGGCACTTGACTGCTAACCAGAAGGCTGGTGGTTCAAACCCACCAGCCACTCCTCGGAAGGAAGGTTGGGCAATCCTACTTCCGTAGTGATACTGCCTCAGAAACCCAAGGAGGGGTCGCTATGAGTTGGGGCCGACTCGACGGCACATAACAACAACAACAACAACAGTAATCCTATAAGTAGGATAGCATCAAAGGTCTGAAAAAGAAAGTATTAAATATTATTCTTTCCAAAATTTGATACTATTCCTCTTTACCAATTCTACCTGGGTAGAATGAGTAATAATTTTATTCCATATTCTTTTAACATTTGGGACATTTATACTAATAAATAGGTAATCCAGTAAATATTTCCCATTATAGATTGACAGATAGATGTTGTTGTTGTTGTTGTTATGTGCCGTCGAGTCAAACCCGACTCATAGCGACCCCTCCTTGGGTTTCCAAGGCAGTATCACTACGGAAGTAGGATTGCCCAACCTTCCTTCCGAGGAGTGGCTGGTGGGTTTGAACCGCCAGCCATCTGGTTAGCAGGCAAGTGTCTTAGCCACTATGCTACCAGAAAGGTACTAGACCTAATAAGTAAATTCATCAAAATTGCAAGGCATACTATCAATACACAAAAATCAGTTCTGTTCTACACAGTAGCAATGAATAACCTGACAGACAGGTACAAACATAGAAACACATATGCACATACACACTTGAGATCATTTTGAAGAGAATTCACAATTTTGATTTTCACCAAGATAAGCATCTCAATTAAATTTATTCCTAGGTATTTCATTCTTTTACATGCTATTGTAAAATAAATTATTTTCTTAATTTTCATTTCAGGTTATTCATTGCTACTATGTAGAACAGAACTGATTTTTGTGTATTGATAGTATGCCTTGCAATTTTGATGAATTTACTTATTAGGTCTAGTACCTTTCTTGTGGATTCTTTGAGATTGTTTATATATAGTCTTGTGTCATCTGCAAATAGAAGTAATTTTGCTTTCTCTTCTAATCTGCATGACTTTTCTTTTTCTAGCCTAATTTCTCTGGCTAGGACTTCCAGTATACTGTTGAGTATCAATAGAGAAAGCTTTCATCCTTTCCTTGTTCCTTATCTATGGGGAGTCATTTCAATTTTTTACCATTTAGTATAGTATTTGTTATGAGTTTTTCTCAAATGCCTTCTTCATGTTGAGGAATGTCTCTTCTATTCATAGTTTGCTGGCTATTTTTATCATGAAAGGTTGTTGAATTTTGCCAAATGTCTTTTCTTCATTCATTGAGATAAAGACATGAGTACATTTAACCCAGATTATTAAAGGTCTTTACAATATAAACTATAAATCACTGCTGAGGGAAATTAAAACAGAACTAAATGAATAGAAGGAAAACCTTTGTTCATGAACTGAAAGACATACTATTGTTAAAATGTCAATTCTAGCCAAAGTCATCCATATATTACATTAAATTTCTATTCAAATACTCTAGCCTGTTTTGCAGAGATGGAAAAACTGATTCTCAAATTCACATGGAAGTGCAAAAGGAAAATTATCTTGAAAATAAACCCAAGTAGAAGGACTCACAGTTCCAAAATAAAGAAAAAAACAGAAAGTTCTATTACTAAGCTACAATAATCAAAAGTGTGTGGTTTGATATAAAAAAGGATATCTAGATCAATGAAATATAATTGAGAATACAGAAATAAACCTATAAACCTAAGGAAAGTTAATTTTCTATGATGATATTAAATCCATTCAAAGGGGAAAGGTAGTCTGTTTAAGAAATCATCCTAAAACAGATTACAGGATCTCCACATAGAAAGAAAGAAGGTGGACCCATATCTCACACCATATAAAAAATAATTCAAATTTCATCAATAATTTAAATCTACAATCTGAAACATTTAAACTCTGAGAAAAAATATAGGGATGATGTTTCAAGACTTGTTTTACTTAGACAATAAGTTCTTAGGTATGACAACAAAAGTACAAACAGCAAGAGAGAAAACAGATGAACTATACTTCATCAAAATTAAACATGTACATCAAAGGACATTAACAAGAAAATGAAAAGACAATCTACAGGATGGGAGAAAATACTTGTAAACCATTTATCATATAAAGGTTTAATATCTGAAACATATAAAGAACCTTTATAAGTCAACAACAACAACAACAACAAAAAACTAAATGGACACAGGACTTGAAGAGACATTTCTTGCAAGAAGACATACAGGTGGCTGACAAGCACATGGAAGATATTCAACATCATTAATCATCAGGAAAATGTAAATCAAACCACAATCAAATATCACTTTACTCCCATTAAGATGGATAAGCCTTGGAAATATTATGTTAAGTGAAATAAGTCAGGCATTTTTTTCTGCTGCTTGTTTGTTTGTCAATGGGACATATCTGATGACTGAAATGTCATAGAAAAAACAAACATGAAAATAAACACTATTATCTAAAGAAAAATATAAAAATTTAAAAAAGAGAGAAACATCTCATTTTTTATGCTTATTAAAATCTTACTCAAAGCTCTTTGCTTAGCACATAAGAAAAGTAGCATGGAAATATGAAGGTATCTGATTTTTTCTTCATTTTCTTACTGTTGTCTAAAGGTACAAGAACACAGCAACATCTTCTTCATTTTCTACCCCTAATTAAAAATAATTGTAGACTAATTTTGTTCACTATCATGTCAATCATGTCAATGATTTGTCCTTGATTTAGGTTTGGTATTTCCTTTGGTGTCTCAATTCTGTTTTGTTCTCCACCAACTAAGACGGCAGACATAAGAATCATCATTAACATCTTCTCCAAATAATTAATTCAACCATTTGCCTTAACTGAAACATCACTCTTTCCTGATATCGTTATTTTTCTGAAATGGAAACTTCTTATTGTGTCATTTGTTGTTGTTGTTGTTATGTGCCATCAAGTCAGACCCAACTCATAGTGACCACTCCTTGGGTTTCTGAAGTGGTATCACTGTGGAAGTAGATTGCCCAACCTTCCTTTTGAGGAGTGGCTGGTGGGTTTGAACCACCAGCCTTCTGGTTAGCAGTCAAGTAAGTATCTTAGGTATTATGCTACCAGAACTTTTATTGTGTCATAGTTCATATATACCATAATCAGGAATTTATAGTTGGTTCTTTCCCATGACATCCAAACTTCTGCCAGTCCATTACTATCCTTATCTTCTGTAAAACCCATTCTCATATAAGCATATTTCTCCAATTATATATTTATCTATATGATTCTTGCAAAATTTTCCATCACATTATGTGCAACTGCCTTGGGCTGTCCCATATTCTTTTTCAACTGCACTAAGTTAACCAAAAGCCAGAAGTGAATAACTCTCCATTCCTGCCTTCTCTGAACCTACAGCAAAGCTATTGAGTATTCCTAGTATAAACAATAAATACACACACACACACACACACACACACCATCTCAACCTTTCCCCCATGGGGGAAAAACAAAACCTACAGTTTTATGATCCTTCCAGTCAAACATATGCATTCTTTTTCCAGCTTTCTCTTCCACTCTCCAGAGTGGTATTTCAGGTCTTTCCTAATCTCAGATTTCTATTTCACAGCCTATATCCATTCTCTGTTTTCACAGTTAACAAAGAATCTCTGCTTAAGTCATTTTGGAAGGCATCATACAGGATATCCCTCAACTTCTTTCCATTTATAACTAATTTGTACCCATACCAATAAATTCTTCTATGGTTCAGTTATAATAGAAAATATAAACAATAGCCAAAAGCATTAAACTCTTATTGTGTGGCTGTCACACTTTTAAGACTTTTTCTCATTAAGTCCTCACATCAACTCTATGATTTATATGATTTATTATTATTCTCATTGTAATTGTAGAGAGCTGAGACAGAGAATAATTAAACAACTGGTTCACATCATTTTTTTCTTTTTCTTAGCTAATCTTCAACTTTATAAAACATGATGTTCTTTTCTAGTGTTCTTTTCTAGTGATACTAGTGATTTCCTGTTGACGTGTCCAAAATACGTGAGGTCTAAGGAGCATTCAGGTTGCATTTCTTCTAAGACTGGTTGGTTTGTTCTTCTGACAGTTTGCAACATATTCAGTATTCTTTGCCAACATCACAATGCAAATGAATCAATTTTCCTCTTTTTCCATTGGCCAGCATTAATAAGCATATGAGGGGATTAAAAAGAATACGATTAGGGTCAGGTGTACTTTCGTTATTAGTGATGTCTTTGCATTTTAAAACTTTAAAGATGTTTTTGCAGCAAAATTTCCCAGTGCAATATATAGTATTTATTTTCTGACATCAAGCAGTAATAATTCCAACTCTTTCTCTGTCTCTTCTTGGGTAGCCAACATTTTTAAAACCTGTATCCTAACATCAATGGATATAATTAATACAGAACAAAACAGGAATAGAAGAGAAATTACTCAACATCATTAAGGATGTATATATATATATATATATATATATATATATAAAATCAATAGTTTACATTATTTTTAGTGGAGAGAGACTGAACACACTCCCCTTGCAAACAGGCAACAAAGAAGGATACATTTTATCACTGCTTCTATTTAGTATTGTATTGGAAGTCCTAGTCTGAGCCACAAGGCAAGAGAAGGAAATAAAAGCATTCACATTAGCAAAGATGAATTTAAATTATCTCTATTTGCAAATAATATGATCCTATACATAGAAAAACCTAGAGACTCTACAAGAAAACTATTGCATCAGAAGTGGATCTCTGTAGGAGATTCTGGATAGAACGGTAGAACAATGGGAACAAAACTCAAAATCATTAAAAAAAAAAAAAAAAGAAAATGGGGGAGAGTGGGGAGCAGTCTGGGGAAACTCTTGAGACTATGGCTGCTAGCTGCCCTTCAGGTCTGGAATTGAATCCACTTCTGTGGCTTCCAGCCAAACAAAACACAGGCAAATGAGCTGAACATTTACATTAGGTAGATATACTCTTTGGAGAGATCAATCGTGGGAGAATACAGGGGCTGTGCATGCACAGGGAGATAGCTCAGGGAGCAAGAGTGCACGGGAGGGAAAGACACAGGGAAGAGGTAACTATGGAGAGGAAGTGGGAAGAGAACTGTTGCATTGTGGGAAATTGAAGTCAATATCATGAGACAACGTGTATGTTAATTCCTGTATGGAAAATGAATTTGCTCTGTAAACTTTCACCCAAATCATAATAAAAACTATTTAAAAAAAGGAAGAAAGGAAGAAAGAAAGAGAGAGAGAAAACTACTAGAATTAGTAGAAGGAGCCAGTAAAATGTACAGTTTCAACAGGCAAAAATCACTCAATTTCCTCTACATCATCAAAGAGAGCTTTGGAAAGGAAACCAGGAAAACAATACCATTTACAGTAGGCCACTCCTCGGAAGGAAGGTTGGGCAATCCTACTTCCGTAGTGATACTGCCTCGGAAACCCAAGGAGGGGTCGCTATGAGTCGGGGCCGACTCCACGGCACATAACAACAACAACAACAACAACCCAAAATTGGAGAATTTAGGAATTAATCTAATTGGAGATACAAAAGAACTACACAAAGAAAACTACTACAAGAAATCAAAAGAGACTTACATAAATGGAAGCATATATCATACTTACGGATAGGAATATTTAACATCATGAAAATGTCAGTACTACCCAAAGTGATCTACAGATATAATGCAATCCCAATCCAGATTCCATCATCATTCTTTAGAGAGATGGAAAAATAAATCACCAAATTTATATGGAAAGGACACCTCCCCTGGCTAAGCAGAGCACTGAAAAAGAACAACAAAAGAGGTGAACTCCCACTCCTTGATCCCCAAACCTACTAGACAGCCATGGTAATCAAACAGACTGGTATTTGTAAAAAGACAGACATATAGACTAATGGAACACAATTGAGAACCCAGAAGTAAATTCATACACCTATGAGTTGGATAGCTGATTTTGGAAAAAATACCAAAACCCATTAAATGGGGGAAGATATAGTGTCTTTTACAAATGGTGTTTGACAAACTAGATATCCATTTGCAGAATAATGAAAAAGAAACCATAACTCTCACTATATACAAAAATAAAAAAGACTCAAAATGGATTAAAGACCATAGTGTAAAACCTAAAACTATAAAGATCATCAAAGAAAAAATAGGGACAGACTTAGAGACATTTAAACATGGCATAAATACACTAACAAATTTAATAAAAAATGCACAAGTAGTGGAAAGCAAACTAGACAACTGAAACTTCCTAAAAATTAAACATTATGTGCATAAGAAGACTTCACCAAAAAAGTAAAAAGACAACCTACAGACTGGAAAAGGTTTCTGACAACCACATATCTGACAAAGACTATTCTCTAAAATTTATAGAAAACTTCAACACTTCAACATCAAAAATGACAAACAATCCAATTTAAAAAAATTAGAAGAAGACATGAGGAGACACTTCACTAAAGAAAACTTTCAAATGGCTAACAAACACACAAAGAAATGCTCGCGATCATTAGCCATGACAGGGATACAAATCAAAACAACAGTAAGATATCATCTCACCCCAGCATTAATAGAAAAGTTAAAAAAAAAAAAAAAAACGTAAACAATAGATGCTGGCGAGGGTGTGTACAGACTGGAATCCTCACACACAGCTGGCAAGGCTGTAAAATGATCCAAATACTATGGAAAATGGTATGGCACATCCTTAAAAAATTGGAAATAGAAATAGCACATGATACAGCAATTCCACTGCCAGGTATTTATCCTACAGAAATAAGAGCCTTAACATGAATAGATATATGCAAACTCATGTTCATCACAGCACTATTTACAACAGCAAAATGATGGAAATAACCTAAGTGTCTATCTGCAGATGAATGGATAAATAAACTATGGTACAAACACACACTGAAATACTATACAATGTTAAATGATAATGTGTAATCTGCAATACACCTAATAATGTGGATTAATTTAGATGACATTATAATTAATCAAATGCAAAAGGACATATATTGTATGAGACCATTACTATAAAAAGTCAAGAAAAAGTTTATATACAAAAAAAGTAGGAAACAAAGAAACATTCTTTGAAGGTTACCAGTGATGGGAGGGAAAAGAAGGGTAAATCACTAACTAGAGGAGAGACATGTATTAACTTGGGTGAAGGGAAAGGCAATAAACAATAAGCAGGAGGTCAGCACAAAATTATCAAAGCAAAGAGAGACATTGGGAGGAACAAAAAATTTAAAGGCAACAAAGGGAAATACTATTACATACATAATCCTGCAATAGCAGTAACAATAATAGTCTAAAAAGGCAATACATAAATAGACACGGATGTTGAACAGATGGGCAAAGGCAAATGGAATTACACCCACAAATATATATAGGTTTGAAAAAGGATATGTCTACATATGTATTTATATGTGCTACAAATATATCCATGAATATAGTAGAACATACGGGGGCAAAGCTATGTAAACTTCTTAGTCATAACCAAAAACCTTAAAGGAATGATTCACTGGTCCTTGTGGCTCAGGACCATGATCCTGGGAGACATCAAAGTCCACAACATAGCATAACATAGTCCACAAAGGCTAAGTTCTACATCTTATTTTTGTAAGTAGCAACTGGGGTCTTAAAAGGTTCTGAGCAGCCATCTAAAGTACAAATATTGGTTTCTTCCACATTCAAAATAAAGAAAAGTGAATAAAATCAAAGATGCATGGAAACAATTACTCCAAAGGAGTAAATGGATCACTTGAACTTGACCAAACTTGGTTTGATCATTGAGTCAATTCTTCATGATTCTGAGACCAGAAGAACTAGATGGTGCCTAGCAACCACTGCTGACTGATCCAAAAGGAACCACAATAAGAGGTCTGGAACAGAGTTGGAGAAAAATGTGGAACAAGTCCCAAAACTTTGAGAGGAAAAAAAAAAAAAAAAAGATTAGGCTTACTGGTCTGATAGAGGCTGCTGAAATCCCAAGAATATCACCACTAGTCACCCTTCAAGTCTGGAATTGAACTCACCCCACCATGGTTCAACTTTCAACCAAACAATAGACAGGACTGTAAGGTGAACAATAACGATGGAGGAACACACTCCTCAGAATAATCAATGATGGGATATCAAAAGGGCAGCATGTGCCCAGAGATAAAGATCAGAAGGTAGGAAAAAGAAACAAACTGGTACCCACTGTCATTGAGTCAGGGAGCTCTGGTGGCGTAGTGCCTAAGGCATTTGATGGGTAACCAGAAGGCTGGCCGTTCAAACCCATCAGCCACTCCTCGGAAGGAAGATGGGGCAATCTATTTCTGTAGTGATACTACCTCAGAAACCCAAGAAGTGGTCACTATGAGTTGAAACTGACTCAAAGGCAGGGAGTTTGGTTTTGGTTTGGTCATTGAGTCAATTCTAACTCATTAGTGACCCTACAGGACAGGGTAGAACTGCCCTTGTTTCCAAGGCTATAAATCTTTACAAAAGCAGACTGTCTCATCTTCCTCCCACAGAGTGGCTAGCGGGTTTGAACTGCTGACCTCTTCATTAGCAGTTGAATACCATAACCACTATGCCACCAGAGGTCCCTATAGAAGGCAGGAAGAAAGAGGAAAGAAGGATAAATGGAAACAATAAACACAGAGAGGAAGTGGGAAGAGTGCTCTTATGTTGTAGGGACTGTAATAAATGTCAAGAAATAAAATGGGTATGAATTGTTGAAAAATAATTTGTTCTGTAAACTTTCACCCAAATCACAAAAGGAGTTAAAAAAAAGAATAAAAATATACCTGTTTTTTTAAAAATGGATATAATAAACTATTTTAAATACAACAAACCATTATACAACATGGAATTTGGCCATTTCCATTTTCATGGTCATTATAGATTATACAACTTTTTAATACTACAAACAATATTTCATAAGTAATATCATTCATTATTGATAACAATTACCTTAACTATTAAGTCAAAGGTATTGGGGGGAACTTTGTGGGGGACTTCTAGAAGAAAGAGTGAATATTACTTTTAAATTTATGTGTTATTTCAAGTGTTATTCAATTTCACGTCAGGGTGAACAAATTCCTAATATCCTTCTTGTCTTACAGTTTTATAGGTTAAATTTTTTGTTGAATGAGGGAATGAATTTCAGAAAAGCAATTGTTTCATCTACCATTAGAATCAAATAAGACTATGCTGAACAAATAAGATAATCCTAAAACTATGAAGACTGAAAAAAAAAAAAAAACCTTTGACAACTTGTTTTTATTTTACTCAATGCATGTTGTTGTTATGTGTCATTGACTGGACTTTCAACACAGAGTAACCCATGTAATAGAGTAGAATGTCCCATAGGATTTCCTTGGCTATAATCTTTATGGCAGCAGTTGCCAGATCCTCCTCCCAGGGATCCACCAACTTTGTGGAAGAGTTCCTTAACTCGATATATTGCCAGCTTCTATTCTGTGCAATGCCGTGCTGTAGAGGATAAAAATGAGAAAAGCATAGTTCTATATGTAATACCTGAAATACTGGTATGGAAAAAGTATCCAAACAACTAAACGTAAAGTTAATGTGTGACATATGTTGTGTGAAATTTTAATTGGATCAGAAGAGTTTATAAGCAAAGACTATAGTTTTAGAATTGAATTGTAATAGGCAAGGGTGAGGTGTTTTAGAATAATGTGGGTGTAAATGAGAGGTTAAATAAGAGTTAACTGCAGAAGAAGAAGTCTAGCTAGATATAGAGATTAGCCAAAAAATGGAGACATGCCCAAAATTGAACTTCTTATCTTTCATTGTTAACATGATGCTCAAGAGCACAGACTATGGATGAGAATATCTGGGGTTGAAGCTCAGCTCCATTTTCTACTTAATGTGTGCCATAGAGCAACTTTCAATTTCTTCATCTATAAAATTGGTATAATGTTTTTTAATTAATAGCGTTTTATGGAATAAATGATATATGGCATAGGTATAGTGGACTGTAGCACATTTCTTTCATAGACTTGATATTGTTTTTATGTACTGTGGAGTTGGGACACAACTCATAGCAACCCCTCCTTGGGTTTCTGAGGCAGTATTACTATGGAAGTAGATTGCGCAACCTTCCTTCCAAGGAGCGGCTGGTGGGTTTGAACTTCCAGCCTTCTGGTTAGCTGTCAAATGCCTTAAGCACTATTCTACCAGAGTTCCTTTCATATACTTTGTTGTTGTTGTTGTTATGTGCCGTCGAGTCGGACCGACTCATAGCAACTCCTCCTTGGGTTTCCGAAGCAGTATCACTACTGAAGTTGATTGCCCCATCTTCCTTCTGAGGAGTGGCTGGTGGGTTTGAACTGCCAGCTTTCTGGTTAGCAGCACTTAATAAACACTTTATTATTTTCTTAATAAAATTTCAGTACATCTTTCATACCCCCTTTCTATAAACGATAAACTTTGTCTTTAATTGATCAATGAGCACTTTCTTTCTTTCTTTTTTTTTTTTTTTAATTTTTATTGATTTGTGTGAAAGTTTAGAGAGGAAATTCACTTTCCATACAGTAGTTCACATAAACTTTGTCTCATGATATTGACTGCAATTGCCCACAATGAAACAGCTCCCCTCTCATTTCCTCCCCATAGTTACCTCTTCCCTGTGTCCTTCCCTCCCATTCATTCCTGTCCCCTCAAGCTGTCTCCTTATTCATAAACAACCCTTCTATTCTCCCATGATTGATCTCTCTAAAGAGTGTATCTACCTAATGTAAATGTTCAGCTCGTCTGCCTGTCATTTGTTTGGCTGGAAGCCACAGGAGTGGGTTCAATTCCAGACTTGAAGGGCAGCTGGAGCCATAGTGTCAGAGGTTCCATCAGACTTTATCAGACCAGAAAACCTGGTCCCTTTTTTTTTTTTTTAAATGATTTTTTAGTTTTGTTCCACATTGTTCTCCCACACTATCTAGGATCTCCTACAGAGATCTCCCTCTGTGTAGTTGTTAGTAGTAACCTGGCACTATATAATTCTTCTGGTCTCATAGTTGTATAGACTGAGGATTGCATGGTGTACCAATCACTTGGACTAATTGTTTCCATGTGTCTTTGGTTTTATTCATTCTTCTTTGTGAATGAGTACTTTCATATTAGACTGCAATCTCCAAGAATTCAAGAACCACTCTTTCCTGCTCATTGCTATGTGCCAGATATTTCACGGAGTAGAGGCCAATATATATTTGTTTTCCATTAAGTATTCTACTATTTCAAACTTGGGTAATTTGGAATATAAAGTTATTTTTGAATATAAAATAAGTGATAAAAAGAAGATTCATTTTGCAAGGAAAGAAGTGAGTTTACCTTTTCATGATTAATTTTAATCCATATAGGACTGCCAATCTAAAATGCTGAAAGATAATTTGAAGTATGAAAATTAAAAGAAAAACAGAAAAAAGAGACATTATGGGGAATAAAAAGCTTCAAATACTTGCAAATACTCTTCTGTGGGTAAGAAAAAAGAACAAATGTTCCAAAAAATTCAAAATTGGATGGTATAAATGTTTAATGAAGGAGCTCTGGTGGTGTAGTGATTAAGGCATTTGGCTGCTAGCCAGAAGGTCAGCAGTTCAAATCTACCAATTGCTCTGAGGAAGAAAGAAGAGATCTGCTTCCATAAAGATTTACAGCCTTGGAAACACAATGGGGGTCACTGTTAATCAGAATGGATTCCATAGAAATGAGTCTGTTTTTGGAAACACTTAATTTGCTTGGTTACCAAAAGTTGGTGGTTCAAGTCCATTTGCATATGCCCAGGAAAAAAAGTCTGGTGATATACATCTCAAAAATCAGCCATTGGAAATCCTATGGAGCAGTCTACTCTGATACATATAGGCTTGCCAAGAATCAGAATTTACTCAACAGCTGATGCTGTTATTAGCTGCCCTCCAGTCAGTTCCAAATCATAGCAACTTTTATGTAAAACAAAATTTACACTGACCGGCCTTACACCGTCTTCATAACCATTGCTATGTTTATGCCCATTGTTGTAGCTATTGTGTCAATTCATCTCACTGAGGGTCTTCCTGTTTTTCATTGTTCCCCTACTTTACCAAAGATGAAGTCCTTCTCCAAGGCCTGTTGTTATTATTGTTAGGTGCCATGGAGTTGGCTCCAACACATAGGGACCATGTGTGCAACAAAATGAAGCATTGCCTAATTCTTCACCATCCTTACAATTCTTGCTATGCTTGAGCCCATCATTTTAGCCACTGTGTCAATCCATCTCACTGAAGGGTTTCTCCTTTTCTGCTGACCCTCTATTTCACCAAGCATGATATTTTCTCTAGGGACTGGTCCATTCTGACAACCAGACCAAAGTAGGTTAGATGAAGTCTTTCCACTTTTGCTTTTAAGGAGCTGCACTTTTTCCAGGGCACATTTGTTCATTCTTCTGCCAGTCAGTGCTATTTTCAGTATTTTTTGCCAACAGTACGACTCAAAGACATTAATTCTTATTTGATCTTCCTTATTTAATGTCCAGTTCTCACATGCATAAGAGGCAATTGAAAATACTATGACTTGGGTTAAACCAAAAATTTAAAAATGAATAAAACCAAACTCACTGCCTTTAAGTGGTTTCTGACTCATAATGACCTCTCCCTGGGTTTCTGAAGCAGTATCTCTATAGAAATAGATTGCCCGGTCTTCCTTCACAGTAGTGACTGGTGAGTTTGAACCACCAGCCTTCTGATTAGTGGTCAAATGCCTTTGGCACTAAGCACACCTTAATCTTCAAAGTGACACCTTTCCTCTTTGACTGCTGCTTCCATGGGTGTTGATTGTAGATCCAGATAAAATGAAATCTTCGAAATTTCAATATTTTCTCCATTTAACATGATGTTGCTTATTGATCCAGTTTTGAGGATTTTCATTTTCTTTGCATTGAGGTGTAATCCATACTGTAGAATAATAGCTACTTTTCTTTCTTCATCAGTAAAGGCTTCAAGTCATCTTCACTTTCAGCAAACAAGGTGGTGTCATTTGCATGTCATAGATTGTTAATGAGTCTTCCTCCAATCCTGATGCTGCATTCTTTGTATAGCCCAGTTTCTCACATTATTTGGTCAGGAAAGAGTTGATAAAGTATGGTGAAAGGATATAACCCTGATACCCACACTTCCTGATTTAAACAATGCAGTGTTCCCTTATTCTGTTCCAAAGAGAGCTTCTTGGTTTATGTACAGATTCCTCATGAATACAATGACTAGTCCCATAATAATACTGTAATCTATGAGAATCTGATAATTAAAACTATAAGGGTTAATAATATTGTTGGTGAAAATATGGAAAGGATTCAAGGAACTAAACTTTGAAGACTTGCTAAATTTTTGTAACAGAAGGAAGAATAATAGCATGTAAATAAAATAAACTAGAAAAAAAAAGAGATTCATATAAAGTTATAGAAAGGAGAGAAGGGAGAGGATAATCAGAACAAAAGGTAAAGGGAGTTTGTGGCTGGAGGGGCAGAGAATGTTGATGATGAGCAAAAGTTCACTGACTCCTTTCAAGAACAGTTGAAGTAGGATGGGTCAGTTAGATGAAAGGACTTAAAGACTATTTGGAAAGACACAAAAGCAAGAAATGCCTACAACTTTCTAAAGCATATAGTGAATAATTGGGCAATGTGATATTAGCTTAAAAAGGGGAAAAGATTTTACTTTTCAATTTTAGAAAATGGAAGACTTGACCGTATATGAAAGCAGAAATAAATGTTCAATGTTTTGGATTGAATTGAAGACTTTACAGGGAAAAAAAGAGAGGTAATTGAAGAATTAACTTACAAGAAAAGATGAAGAAGACTTATTATTTACTGTTACTGCCATTTTCCTTACCATTCTTATTGTTGTTGTTTTTGTTATGTGCCATAGAGTCGGACCAGACTCATAGTGACCCCTCCTTGGGTTTCCCAGGCAGTATCACTATGGAAGTAGATTGCCCAACCTTCCTTCTGAGGAGTGGCGGGTGGGTTTGAACCTCCAGCCATCTGGTTAGCAGTCAAATGCCTTAGGCACTATGTTACCAGAGCTCTCACCATTCTTATTAAGATGGTATATTAGGAGAGGTTCAGGAATACAGGTTGGAAGGTTGGCTTTTGAAGTAGTAATCGCTACAATTTGCAATTTGTTGAATGATTACTGTTGGCCAAAAATCTGTTAATGTCCTTCTATGATGAGATAGAAATTGTTGCCTCCATTTTTGAGATAATAGAACTGAAGCTCTGAAATTGGGTAACTGGTCAAGGTCATATCATATTAACACAGAGTATCAAACCTTAACACAGAGTATCTAACCTGGTTTGTGAGGTTCTAAATCCAAGGCACTAAACCAGAGCTCAATGCTGGTTCTTTGGAAAGGAAATAATTTCCTCAAGAAAATGCAAAAGCAAAGAAAGAGAGAAATATAGATTTTTGAGGGGAAGAAGAAGACAGTTGTGTAAGCTTAGGATGGGATGGTTTCAATTTTCTCAGCAGGAGGTGAGGTTATGTGCTGAGAGGGAGGGAAGGAGTGCTGGGATTAGGGACTTGAGAGGAGTGGAAACATTTGGAACAGCTGCAGGGAGGAATGCAATAGGGAGCCAACAAGTGATAAATAAAAGGATCACTGAGATACAGTGAAGGCCCAGCTGCGGTCAGTTGACTCGGTCACCATTGTTTAGTGACTTGCTTCAGTCTACAATTATGGGGAAAGAAATTGGGCAGCAGAGAGTATCCACACTTGAGGACTGGTAGAGTGGAAATAACAGGACAAAGAAGAGGAATGAGGAGAGTAGTGTACGCATTTTAGGCCTGTTTTAATTACGTAGTTTTAGCACAGTGGAGAAGAAGAGTGTGGCTTACAGCCAACAAAAAGGTCATTAGAAAGCCTCATGAAGGTGAAGATGGATGAAGGAAAAAATTGGGAGAGGTGCAAGGATAGGAGTTGGTCTATGGTCAAATGATAATAATTAATATTTAAACAAACATAAATAGCTAACATTTAGTGATTGTGTAACTTAGGTCCGAAGATACACCTGTGTAATCCTGTTGAATCTTAATAATTCCATGAGTTATCTCCATTTTACATACGATGAAACTAAAAGCTGGATGAATTAAATAACTTGGAGAGGATTTTAATGTTCCTCATAAGTGGAAGAGAGGAGATTCAAGGACAAGCTGTTACCAGAAAGTCCCATGCCCATATCCACCAAGCACACTGCCTGAGATTAGGGCAGAGGCATTCCTTTTTATTGCATATTTACATAGTTTACATGGTTAAATGTCTCCAGTTCCTTATGATCCATTTATAAAAACTGATACACATATGCTGAAATGTAATTCTTATGCAATCTAAGTACACTTTACACATCTCCCTTCATATGAAAGATTTCCAGGGAAGGTACACACCTGTTAATTGTTACTAACACCCTTAGACATATTTTATTGGTCAAGCTATGATGCTCTAGATTTTTAGTTCTTGCAGCTGGACAAAGCTGCACAGTTTGAATGCCTGAAATTTGACCTAAGTGGTGTTGACATTACAGTGACTGTGAGTGATGGAAAAGGAAACAAAAAATCTTGGAATTTTTTCCCTTACAGAGACCTCTTCTCCTCAAATTAATAACAACAACAGACTTAGAAAATATCTCCTGAACTGCAGACTGCAGCCAGCAGTACAGCTGCGCAGTTATGAGAGGCCCACAAGGACTCCTGCCTTTCAGGCTAAATCCTTCCACTCATAAAAATCCCCTCTTTGTTTTGTTCAAGTGTCCTCTGTTCTCATTTTTCTATTTTATTTTGTTGTATTTTATTTTATAAAGTTTAAATGTCAGTGGAAAATCCCCAGTGCTTGCAATGGATAACTTTAGGAGTCTGCATTTATTGTGCTGTGATTAAAAAGATACAGAAAAGGGATAATATACTTATTAATGTATAATAATAAGTAAATAAAATATAAAAATAATGAGTATATAAATTATAAAAATAATAAGCTATATAATGTATTTGTTAATATACTTTTATTGAAATCAATAAAAGTATATTAACAAATACATTAATAAGCAAAGTCTTAGGATCCAAGTGAGATTCCAAGATGATTGAAGCATGGTCTCTGTCTTCAGAAGTGATATGGTCTAGGGAGATTGGGAGGCATTTAGATCATAAGTATAATGCAAATGGTGAGGTTACTTCGTTTTGTAAGTTTCTGTAAAAAGTGTTTTGGTAATGTACAGACGATGCTAGTGAATTTCCAAAGTGATTGGAGGTATCAATGAGCTCATTCTTCAGGATAAGTAAGATTTTGATAGTTAAGTATATGGTCCCTAGGTGTGTGAAGAATTTGTGCTCCATTGTTAACTTAAAGATTGGCAGTTAAACCCATCCAGTGTTGCTCAAGAATAAAAGCCCTGGAGATCTGCTTCCATTAACAATATAGCCTGGAAAACCCTATGGAGCAGTTCTACTCTGTAACACATTAGGGTACCATGAGTCAGAATAGATGGCAAACAATAATATAAGAATAAAAACAATAATATAAGAATAAAAACAATTTTTTTGGTTAATTCTTCAGATCACCGGCACCAAGCCAAGAACATGAATACAGTTTTCATGAATATAATTTTTATGAAGACTACTCCGGGTAGTAGCCTAAGTTATAGTCATAGAAATATGAATTGAGAGAAAGGGCTGCAGATAGCAGAGAGTGATCCATTGAATATACTGTAATGGACTACATTGTATCCTTCAAATTATTACTTTGAGTTCTAATACCCATACCTGCAATTGTGACCTTGCTTGGTGGAAATAGAGTCTTTTCTTTTTTGAAGAATTTATGATATAAAAGTGGTTTCTAATCCTACTTCTTTCTGAATGATGTTATAACAGGAGAAAACAAGGAGTTACCCAAATGGAAAACAGACACCATGTGACAACAAAGGCAGATGCATCTATAAGCAGCAAAGCAGAACAGAGGATTGATAGTAGCCACCAGAACTTGGAGGTCCTTTCTCAAATTTCTCAGGAGGAATTGACAGAGTCCAGACTCTGATTTGTACCTCTAGCCTCCAGTAGTCTGAGACAATAAATTTTCAAGGCCATATTTTGTGGTATTTTTCTATGGCAGGCCTGTTTTTGTTGTGTGCTAGTCAAGTCAATTCCTATTCATAGCAACCTTATATTACAGAGTAGAACTGCCTACATGGTTTCCTAGGCTGTACTCTTCATGGGAGCAAGCTGTCAGACCTTCTCTCCCGTGGAGACTCTGGGTAGATTCCAACTGCACACCTTTTGGGTATCACTCAATCACTTATGCGTTGCCCACTAGGGCTTTCTATGGCAGCCCTAGGAAATCAAAGTAGACAGTTTTGAAACTCCACTGTTGTATAGTTATCAAGTAGAAGTATAATTCTGTAGTCAATGCTGAGTAGTGGAAGATTTATGAACAACTGAGTCATGTAATCAGGTATATGTTTTTGACCAAATATTCACTTAACTGATATGAATAAAGCAAACACCTGAAAAATTATACTTACCTTTTCCTTATTGACTTATATGTTATTGTAAAAATAATTACATTTTGATTATACTGACAAATGTGATAAGACATTCTAATGACAGACACTTTGAGTAAAGGAGAGAGAAGAGAGATGATCCAGATATTACCTGATCCTTACCTTACCCACGGCTGGTGGTTCAAACCCACCAGCCACTCCTCGGAAGGAAGGTTGGGCAATCCTACTTCTGTAGTGATACTGCCTCGGAAACCCAAGGAGGGGTCGCTATGAGTCGGGTTTGACTCGATGGCACATAACAACAACAACAACAACCTTAGCCACAGAAAGTAGAATTTGTAAGTTGACTGACTCTCCATCTTGAAACAACTACAATGCTATCATGGAGATGGAGGGACTAAATGTGTTGACGCTTGCATTGCTGAGATGGTAGAACAGGAAGAATCCTACAAAGAAAATAATGACCCCATAGAGTAGAACTGCCCCATAGGGTTTTCTAGGCTGTGATCTTTATGGAATCAGGTCTCCAGATCTTTCTCCCATGGGGGCCCTGAGTAGGTTCCAACCTGCAACCTTTCAATTATCAGCTGAGTACTTAACCATTGTACCATCAGGATAAGAAGCCCAAATAAAAGACTCCTCCTTGGCCTAAAGCTGAGGAAAAGATATCATAGACATCAAAAGGACTAAAGGCAAATAAAGCCACAATGCAAAAAATAACAAGGCTGGGGAGCGTGGGAAGCAAAAACAAAACAAAACAACCAAAATCTGTCTTTAACTTGACATTCAACCAAAACCAAGCCAAACCCACTGCCATGAAGTTGATTCTATAGTCATAGCAAACCTACAGGACAGAGTAGACAGTCCCATAGGGTTTCCAAGGCTGTAAATCATTACAGAAGCAGAGAATTTCATCTTTCTCCTGCAGAGCATTGGTGGGTATGAACATCCGACCTTCTGCCACCAGAGCTCCTCAACTTGGCATTTGTTGTTGTTGCTGTTAGGTGTCGTCGAGTCAGACCCGACTCATAACGACCCCTCCTTGGGTTTCCGAGGCAGTATCACTACAGAAGTAGATTGTCCAACCTTTCTTCCAAGGAGTGGCTGGTGGGTTTGAACTGCCAGCCTTCTGGTTAGCAGTCAAGTGCCTTAGCCACTATGCTACCAGAGCTCCCAGGGAGAGGTGGGCAGTGCATGTCATATAGGGCTACTTGGAGTTTGTAATTGGGAACAGAGTGAAAAACCATGGGTATTCTTTTTTTCTCTTGTGTGTGTGTGTGGAAGAGGATGTCATGGATTGGGGCCATGGGTTGGGACTCAATGGTAGTCATCAACAATAGATGTGTTGTGATATCTCTACATTGTTGTTTTAATTTACAAACCCCTAATGGAATATGATATTGACTGTCTTTTCACATGCTTATTTGTTATTTTCTTTAAGAAGCTTTCTGTTGAGAAGATTTAGCACTGAGCTGCTAACCAAAAAGTATGATTGTTCAAACCCATCCAGCAGCTCCTCAGGAGAAAAATCTGGCAATCTGTTAACGTAAAGATTACAGCTAAGAAAAATATCTGGGTCAGTTCTACTCAGTCACATGGAGTTGTTGTGAGTTAGAATCGATTGGACGACAACCAACAACAAAATATCTTTCTTAATTAATTGTTTGTTCAGATCTATTGTCCTCTGTTTAATTGTGTGTTTTCTTATTGAATTTTAAGAGTTCTTTGCATATTTTGGACAGAAATCTTTATCAAATATGTATTTTACAAATATTTTTGCCTTGTCTTTTCCTTCTATTAATAGTGTCTTTCAAAGAGCAGATGTTTTTCATTTTAATGAACTCTATTGTCTCAACTTCTTTTTTCATGGTACTTTTTTTAAAAATATTAACATTACCCCTTTATTAAAAATTTATTAGCATCTCAACTTGTACATGTAGTTAGGTTCTTTAGTTTCTTTAAATTTGAATGCAAAGCATTCACTGATTAAACAAGTAGTAGGTTTGTGAATCCTATAATACGCAGACTTGTGACAGTTCACATTAACATGTATACCACCAGCACTCCTATTAACTTTATTGACTTTGCAAATTTGGCAAAAATCTGAATATGGTATATTTTCATTCTAGACATATTTAGGTCTTCATGAATATGTAACAAATCAGTGGGTTGAGAGACCTCTCTAGTTCAACAGAACAAGGGAAATAATGCTTGGAAATAGTACCACTTATGTAAAGCCAGGTTATTTTAATTTTAGAGAAAGTTTGGCAAAATTACTGTGCACAAAACAGTAGAGAAAATCAATCAAAGTTCTATACATTATGGCAATGGTTAATTTTATGTATCAATGTGGCTGGACTATCATACCCAATGGTTTAGTCACACATTAGTCTGGATGATGTTTTGAAGACATTTTGTAGATGTGTCTAATACTTATAAAATCTGTTGACTATAAGGAAAGGAGCTTGCAGCTCATCCAATGTGCTTGGGGCTCATCCAATTAGTTGATAGTCCTAAGAGAAAAAAAAGAATTTTCCAGGAAAAGAAAATCTCAGGATTGCAGCATAGAAATCTTACCAGAGTTTTCAAACTACCAGCCTGTTGTATGAATTTTAGATTGTGGGGGCTGTGTGTCAGCCCCCACAACCACATGGGCCAATTCCTTGAAAGAAGTCTCTATCTCCATCTACTATTGATTCTGTATAATTAGAGAACCCCGACTGGTACAATTTGCCATATTAAGAAAATTTAATTTACAAAATTTTCTATAGAATAATGAAAATAATAAAGGATTATATTGATAGGTGTAACTTTTTTTAATGATGTCAATCCCTTTAATTTGACATATATGTGTATGTATGTATATATATTTTAAAAAATGCTGTGGAGTTGATTGTGACTCATAGATACCCCAGGTGTTGCAGAGAAGAAATGCATTCCATCAAATTTTCATGTCTGTGACCTTTGGGAAGCAAATCCCCAGGCTTTTCTTCTGAAGCACCTCTGGATAGGTTCAAACTGCCAACTGCTTTTGGTAGTTAAGTGATTAACCATTTGCACCAACCGATAACCAAAATGCCTGCAGATATTTTGGTGGAAATGGTCTAATCAATTCTATAGTTTGTATGGAAAACAAACAAATGAAACTATCTTACTCCTGGAAGGTAAAGGAAAAGGTTTGTGTGTCTTCTCATCTGATTTGTCAGACATCAAAAAATTGTGGGACTGAGGAAAGAATAGAAAAGTCGATCAATAGAACACAAAAGAGAAGCTAGAACCTGTTTTGAACATTCATGAAACTAAATTCATTAATTGTTGTTATAGAGAAAGAGAAGGAAAAATGAAAACTTGTTCAATTTAAGGTGAATGAAAATTTTTAAATGTGGCAGTCAAAGCTATGTTACTTTTTGAAGCAACAACAAAACAGACATATATTTATATTCTTCAGTTATTTCTTATCTCATAATGAACCTCAAAACTTAGATAAGGAGCTCTGGTGGCATAGTGGATAAGGCATTTAGCTACTAACATGATACTACAAGGTTTTAATAATACTTTTATAGATACATTCATATAGGAAATTTAGAGAAAAGGAAACCCATTTCTTAACTTATCATTTACTTTTGTATCTCTAAAGTAAGGACACTAACAAATTCTATGTATTTTTTAAGTAAACCTGAGTTATGAGGGCATGGATTGGTGGATGGTCTAAATGAGATAGGTCTTTACCTAAAGTATTTTGGTATTGAAGCCTCCTTTTTCCTAGTAAATAGTATTGGTTCAGTTTTATAGAATGAAATCACTAAATAAATCAGCATAAGTCAAAATTAAAGAATACCTTAAAAGAAAAATGTTAAAAAATAGTAGATAATATTTGTGTTCAAAGTTTGCAGTTTTGACCACAACAATATGAAGAATTTGAATGACTGAATCTTAAAAGGCAACATTTTGAAATAATTTGGAGGATATTTTGACTATTCATTTAAAAAAAAAAAAAAAAAAAAAACCTCAGTAAAATCCCAACCCCTACTTTTTCTCTGGCACATAATAATTACAAGAATTAGCTGATGTGCTGAAAGGAAATTAGATGTAGTACAACTTACATGGATTTTTCCTGCAGATTTACACGGTTCTTATTTATCATTTCCTTGTTGGTTTAAAACAGAGTTTAACTTAGTGTACAACTTCCTCTTTTCCTCTTTTTTTTTTTTCAGACAGGTTACCATATTGACACATTTAGAACCTACTATGTATATTTGTATTCTGTAATTTAGCACACATCAAGGGTGTTTTGGTTTTTTTTTTTTTTTTTTTTTATAGTCCCATGATCTAAACCTGAATTCAGCAGATTTTACTGAGATTTTAAAATATTTTTAATGTTAGTCATGATATGGTACTTGCATTATTCTCAAACATAAACTAGGAAAATGTAAGTTCATTATTAAAATAGCCCCCACTCCAGGCAGACCTAACTAAAACTGAGCATGTATACCAAGTGTCTTCATAGCAGGTCAGATGGGTCATCTCAATTGGAAAGCAAGTCTTCAGATGCTATTTCCCTTACCCAAGATAATTGCAAACAAATGTTCCCTTTGTCAGATGTGGAGAACAATTTAGGCTTAGTGGAAAATCTCTTTCTGTGTTTGTTATTTAGAGTCTAGTTGCTGGAAGCCTTGGTAGTCATATATCCAATTTTCCTTTTTGGTTCTCCTCAGTCAGGATCACTTGGGTATAATTATTTTGCTCTTAATTCAATTTCTATTGTTGAATTCAGCACAAGGATATCTAATAACTAGAATTTATTTTACATTCTAGAGAACATAATGTTTCTCATTATACAAATCCCCATATCTTCTGGCCAAGAGGAAAAAAACAAGGCAGTCCAAGAGCTCAAATTGCTAGCCCACTCAGGCTTCTAAAACAACAATGCAATCCAAAAGTCAGAGGAAGGAAAATGCAGTTTACTAATATAACTGGCCACACAGAAAAGCCAGTCAGCAAAAGTTGATTTGCGCTCTTAAGTTACTCAAGGAAAAGGCTCAACCTACTGAAGAAAGGAAGCCCAATAAATGCAAAGAACAAGCTGCTTTATTCTTCCTTTCATACTTGCATTACCAAGTACCTATTCTAAGCTTATTTTCTGTTTGAAAGGCCTTGAGGGTTAGGGAACTATTGAACCACTGTATTAATTGGTAAAGTTAAATCACTTGCCTGCTGCATTAGCTATAACATCCACATTCTCAGCATAGCCATTGGCCACCTGTACTCAGCATGTTCTCACACATGGTCATTAACTTTGAAAACTAATGCAAACCAAACAAAGCCTGAGGAATAAATGGGTTGCCATAAGAAAACAATTAAAAAGTCACCTGTTGTGAAAAGACATATTTAATCAAACCTGGGTAAAGAGACCACCCAAGATTAAACAAGTTTTTCTACAAGTCTGCTGCTATTTACAATACAGGTGCATTTTTGTGAATGAGTGATTGTGATGAAAACATATTTAGCTGGGCATGTGTGAGGACTCAGAAAAAAGGTTCCTGACATAATAAAAATTGAGATTACTTTGTTCTTTATTTTTAAATATTAAGTATCTATTTTTTTTCCCTTAAAAGGCAAAAAATAAAGTATATTTTCCACAAGTGCATCATTAATGAGTTTGTGAAAGTGTTTGTGATTGGGAATTAGGCTACTTGTATGCTTCAATATTTGAAGCTATAAATCATGATAAAATTTGAAAGATAAATTCTTTATCTATTTAAAATGAAATATCAGAGCAATAACTGCATGCTATAGCCAAATATTCCAAGTGGTCACTTCTTTTGAAAGGAGTTTCTCTAAGCACAGTTTTTCATATTTCTAGCATAAACATGTTTTAATAATTTCATAAAATCAAAATGATTGTATCATATTTAAGACTTGTAAGTTACTAAGTTAAAAATTTCTAAAATTAATGGAGGAAACCATTCATCACATTGTTTATGAAGAAAGGTCTAAATATGCTAAGTTCAAACAAAAAGCTATCATTTGTATTGAATAATTTGGGTGAAAATAATCCTATGCTTTTACTCATACATGAAAACATACATTTTTAAAAAAGAATCTGCTTTTGTTGTTAAGGAAAGGTTATTTTAACTATAATAAATAACATAATTGCTAAGTTACAATACTAAATCAAATCTTAACTATATATAGGTTAATGTATCCCTCACACTTTTAGAAGTAGTAAAAGTAAAGTTGAAATATTATAAAATATTAAATCATAACTACCTCCATTTTAATAATGCTATTGAAAACTATTTTTAAAATACCATTTGATTTGTATATCATATGAGTAGAAAATTTGAATATTTTTGCCTGAAATTCATGGAAAACCACCTGCATAAAATTTTATTGGAATTTTATGTCTGTAAAATGGGGACAAATATGTTTTTTGTGTCCAGCAAGTATAGTAGGTAAAGTAGCTAAGAACATGGTCAGCCAGAATTTAAAACCTGTCTTTGTCACATACAAGCTATCAGATAGAAGCGAGTTTCTTAATTACCAGTGGCTGACTCACTTCATCTGTAGTGCAAAATATTAGTACCTACCTATATGATAGATTTGTGAGATTTTATTATGAAATATAAGTCAAGGGATGGCATACAGTAAGTGCTATTTAATTAAGTGTTTGCTATTGATGATCCTGCTGTTGTTTCATATTTTATATGCTTCCATGAGCTCAGATTATAAATTTATCTGAGTATAATATATGCATATATTATATATATTATGTGCTTGTATTTCTCAAAGAGGTTCTTTATATAATTTTCAATTAGATATTCCAATTATGCCTTTGCGATTTCGAGTTTGAATCAGGTTTTTGAAGCCAATACCTAGTCAGTTGATTAACTGTACAAATAAATGGATTTACAACAAATGAGATAGTAAGAGTGACACATTTGTTCGCATTTTAGAATATCAGAGAAATGCAAGTGCATGACATTTCCTTTTCCCTCTTATCCACATCCCTTCCTTTCCTTCTCCTCCTCTTCTCTCTTTTGTTTTCTCCTCTCTTCTCCTTTCATCTCTTCTTTTCTTTTCTCTTTCCTCCCTTCATTTCAGCCATATCAAAATACTTGTCATTTTGGTACACATGGTAGAAAGTGCCATGTCCTTCTATGCCTACATACAGTTACATTGTACTCGCTGTCTAGCATATTTTTCTTCCTTTATTTAACCAGTGAATTCCATCTATCCTTCAAGAACCAGGTCAGTATTCTTTCTTTTGTGAATTCTCCCTTGATGTCCATGAATAAATGATTCCTTCTTCCTCTGTCTCAACACAGTGTCTTGGTCTCACTATTATTGTTGATATTACCATACTCTATCAAAATTATTTGGTTTTATTCTTTCATCATTAAACTAGGAGTTGTATTAAGGCATTATATGTGTCTAGATTTTAATACAATTTTCTTTGTATTAACCAAATGTTCATATTTCCAAGAAAGATATATTTTTAAAAAATTCTATTATCATCAACATCATGTAAAAGTAGTTTTCACACCAAAACTTGAAAGAATATACTCTCAGGGAGGAAAAAAAATGTCTTCTAAATTCAATTTATAAATTTATGAAAAGTTGAGTAAAGTTTTTGGATTTTTAAATATTTATTTATTTATTTTTAATTTGTACATGTAAAAACCTTCTTATGGACCAGCATAGATTCAAGTACTTGCTATTAAGGCCACTGTTTTAAACTATTAAGCTTTGTTTAACTCAGGTTAAATAATTATTGAAAATGACTCTAACAGTTTATTTCTGTGATTATTTTTGGGATGCATGGCACCTAGCATGGAGTCAGAGACTGAACATCTTTATAAATATCCACAGGATGAATGGACGTGTTAAGAATGGCCATTCATTTAATTCACATTAAATCGTGGTTCTATCCATATCAAGGTCAAGTTATAGACTATTATTTTCTATTGCATCTTTTGGTTCCTTCCTATCTTCATTTTCACTTTATTTCTCTTTCTCTTTTTAGTAAACTTTCACACTGAGAAACACTTCTTTTGTTTTTTCCATTTAAAAACTTCTGCATTTATTCTAATAATACTGCACAAGTTTTTAACCTATGCTCATTTGATACCAAAATAGCAAAAGTCATACTTTTACTCATTTAAAAATTTTATGTAAAGAGCTATATCAAATGCATCATTTCACGGTAATAAGAAAGGGGCAAGGTAGAAATATCTGACTTTCAAAAGAGAAAGGAAAAAGCACTTGAAACCCTTAGCAGCTGTAATACTTATCCTGCTTTGGAATGCCTAGATTCCAATCTTGGCTCTAAGAAAGACTACAGAGTTGCTTAATCACTTCCTGTTTAAGTTTATTCATCCGTAAAAGGAAGAAAATAGAGTTTCTTTTTATCTCTCTCAAAGGACAAGTTATATGAATTAAGGAACCAATGCGTAAAAAGGATTTTGGACTTCCAAGAATTAATAATAATAATAATAATAATAGGAATACCAATAGTAATAATGACATTATTATAATATATTGAGATATTTCATAAGGATGCTGAATTTACCTAAAATCTATTCATGATACAAAGAATCATTTTATCCTATTAGACCATGTGCCGTATGGTTATTTTTAGTGGGAAATAGTTCCGAAACAACTGTTTATTTGAATAAAGAATTGAATCTGGATCAGTTGCAGGCCTGCCACAAATGTGACTTTTTGACAAAAGAAATATATTGTAAGTCCTTAGTTTATTTTTTGAAGATTTTCTATCATTTTTTTAAAAAAATTAATTGTAAGATTTTCAAAGTCTACCAAACAATTAAAAATACAATAAAAATGAAAAAAAGAAAGCTCTTGGCATGCCTCTCCTTTGGCTCAGAAAAAGAGTAGAGAGACCAGGAGCGCAGAAGAGACCACCAGCGAAGGACAGCTGTCTTATTAAACAGCAGGACAGAATGCTCCAGGAAGGACAAGAGGAACCCTAAATAAAAGGGTGTAACTTGAAAGCCTGTGTGTCTGGAGGGCTAAAGGCAAGATGACTGTGAATTTCTAAAACCAGTAAATAAAATTGCCTAGGCAATGTAGAATGAGAAAAGACTCTTAAATACAGTATAAACTAAGCACAGAAATGTCCTGAGGAAAGGCAGCTCAAATTTAGAATTCTCTTCAACTTTATTATTTTTAATTGAGGTTCGATCTTAGCCTTATGTAAAATATTTTTTTCAATGAATGTTATAAGTCTACATGGTTTCTTTCAGGTAACATTTTCAGGAACACTTGCAGGCAGCTAGTCCTGGAAGAAGTGAAGCTGGAATGCTCCATGGAAACAAGAATGGCCAGACTTGGTCTCACCTACTCCCATCATGTTGTCAGAACAACCATTCCCTGGAGAAGGATATCATGCTTGATGAAGTAGAGGGTCAGTGAAAAAAGGGGAAGACACTCAATGAGAGGGATTGACACAGTGGCTTCGACAAAGGGCTCAAGTATAGCAAAGATTGTGAGGATGATGCAGAACTGGGCAGTGTTTCATTCTGTTTTACATAGGGTCACTATGAGTTAGAATCAACTTGATGGCACGTAACAACAAGTAGGCAGGGGAATGAAGTAAACTTAGTAATTTGATAATCCAATGACAGTCACTGATGTACACGTTCATTAGGAAAAACCTCTCCCTGACCATGTACATTAGGAAAAACCTCTCCCTTTGGGTCTGTCACCTTTGCCGTTCAGCATTTTTTTCTTCTTAAAATGTTGCTTAGAAAAACCTTCTTCCTAATATCTTCTTTGGTCACACTTATTCTGTATGGGTAGTCTCATCACTTATGTTATGTGGTTCTGTCCAGCTATTTCTGGTTATGGTTATATTTTCAATGAATTCCTGCCCCATATTTATATGTATGAAGGCCTTTTGTTTGTTTGTTTGTTTGTTTAATCTCCTTCATTGAATTTCAATTAAGCAAGTGTTTTCTTGTAACCTTTTTTTTTTGTTGAGAAATGTTCCATCTTCTTCTTTGTTTAGTGCTCACATAGTGTTGTTCCTGAAGCATCTGGACATTTTTTAGCATAGTCCTACATTTGAAATAGATTGATTTAGGTTTTGGAAGAAATTACTCTTTGGTAGATCAATCTTCCCATTACTTTGTCCTTAAAACACAACCACACAAATACACACAGGTGCATTTTTATCTATTTGTAGTATTTCCTTATGTATTCAATATGCAACATTTATGGATTCTTTCAATAATAATTCACATCGTGTTTCTCCATGCAGCCTCCTTTGGCTACTACATCAATACTAATATATCTCCCTTTGCTGACCTAACATGGCTTTATTAAAATATGTGCTGTAAAATTTAGCAATAAGAAATTTTAATTGCGTAAAGTAGGGACTTGCATCTAAGAAAGACTGAGAAACTTTCCCAAACTCACAAGCATTAAATGAGATGTGTACAAAGTCTTTAGTACAAATCAAGTTATCTCAGAATGCTAGATATTATTACAGGTAATGGTGGTTATCGGTTCATGCTTAATCTATTCACTTGCAATGTTTCTCATCTACCAAAAACACCCTAAGCCCCTTTAAAGAAGTTATTGAATTTTTACTGTTATGTGTATTATTTGCAGCTTAGCAAATGGACAAAGCATGTGCTAATTGTTTGATAGATGGCAGGAAGGCAGAAGACAGGGGGAAAAAAAATCAGAGGAAATACAAATAACCAAGGAATTCTCCCAAGGCAGAAAGTCTGTATGAGTCAGAATGTTGAAAGCAAGTATTGAGTGGGAGATGGAAGCAGTTAGAGAAGCTCCCAGAGATAATATTCTAGAAAAAAGTTGGAAAATCTATTCTGTTGACAGTTTCTGGCCAGAATCATAGTTTGGCAAAAGTAAAAATGTAAACATTATTTAGTCCCCAACACTGTGTAGTTTTGATCTTTAGTTTCCTTTATGTTTTTCTATTACTCTATTACAGTCAAAAGGATATACAACCATAACACCAAAGGATTAAGTATAATTGTTGTCTGAAAGACATAGAATTCATTAAGGAAAAACAATAGTAATGGAAACTGCAATGCACAGTTATATCCCAAAGCAAATCTACAAAATAGACTCCTGGAACATTACAATAAAATGTTAGACAAAGTGGGAACCACGAAGGGAAATGAGTTTCAACAGAAAGAAAAGAAGTTTACAACCTTGTGTGGCTCAAGGGAGAAAAAAAGCTCACCCACATTGCTCTCTTTAAGAGTTTTTCCAGGTTTAACTAGCTGCATGGAAGTTCCCATATGGCCATTAAAGAATTATATGATCAAATAGAAAAATAATAAGTATATTAAAAAGAGTATATAATCATGCTATTAGAAAGGAAGGGCCGTGCCATGAGCACATTATATTTAAGAGTTTGGAAGAGTGGGTACTCAATAAACGCCATGCACAGCATAGGCTTCGAAAGCCTGCTTTCTAAATCCAATAAAAAAAAAAAAACTAAATAAATAATGCAGCCTTGATAACTCTCAAAATAGAAAGTAAATGGTCCATTAAGTGAACGTATTAAAAAATCTTATTGACTCATACATGGGACACTTCAAGTGCCTGTTATTAGCCAAATGCACGCATCAATTGTATTACCCACACAGAAAAGAGTCTTGTTAAATACACCTTCAGGCCATAAATTCTCATTCTCAGTTACTGACCATTGTTTCTAAATTGAAATTTTATCACAATGTTACAATTGTTGTTTTAAAGTTGCAATTTTTAATAATTTTATTAATTCTGAGAAAGAAATAGTGTTATACATATATATATAGAGAAAGAGCTAGTGTCCATAGGAATTGTTCTTAGTTGGGCTACTGGTCTCATTCACTGTCACCAAGAAAGGGATAAAAGAATACACTTCTTCTTCAATTACACTATATTTATCATCAACAAACCAGTGGTCGGTCTATGAAGTCATTCGAATGATTTTCCATCAGATACTAAGAAGACAAGATTGACTTAATCATTTACTTGATATTCACTTGATGTATGAAGATATTAGTTCTGTTTTCTGAAAGGTGTTAGAGGATCCATAGAATATAGTAATTAATCTAAATTTATTTTGCTTTTCGATCACATAAACATCCAGAATGTCTATGTGACATTTCTCTCAGTTTTTGGCCTTTTAAACCCTTCAGCCTAGGTTTCAGGCACATGTGTAAAGTTAGGGTTGTCACAGTTTTGCCACCTGACCTTAGTACCAAAGGAAGAAAAAAAAAGAAGCAATTCACTGCCCTTAAGTTGATTGGACTCATAGCGACCCTTCCTTGGGTTTCTGAGGTGATATCTCTAGGGAAGTAGATTGCCCATCATACAGATGTTCTAATTCAAGAATTCAGATTCTTTGGTGGAGTTTCCTCAACTTCCAGCTTAGATCCCTGTTTACAAGTTATTCTTTCTCAGCTCTTGCTGCTTATTTTAGCTGTTTATTTTGATCCCTATTTCCATTATTGAATATACGCCATTTCAGTTGTCCTGTTTCAACCTTTCCTTTCTGTTATCACTTTCTCCCTATTCTCCTCAAGCTAGCTATTTTGTCATCTCAACTCTTTCTCATTATTTACACCCAGCAGCACAGAGCCTTCTTTGATGTGGACTAACTAGTTACATTATAACAACTCTTGTCAGACTAGAAACTGCTAGCTTGTTTTAAAATTAGCATTCCCCAGCACAACTTTTTATCTCCACATAAATGATGGCTTTTTTTTTTTTTAAATCTGCAGACACGAAGTAAACGAAATGCACTTTTAATTTGAGGAGGTTTTGATTGTCACAGAAATCATTATGCAGCTAGATCTGTTCAGCAATTTATACATCTGAGGATGAATTAAGTACATGCCATGCAGAATCTGTTTGAAATAAATTTTAATCTCTAAGCCTTATGTTTTGTAGAGAAGGATTGATTGATATACTCTTCTTTAGCCAAAAAGGAAAGACTATGTGCAGGTTGGAGAGCGCTTGTGGAATAGTGCCTAAGGCATTTGACTGCTAACCAGAAGGCTGGCGGTTCAAACCCACCAGTCACTCCTCGGAAGGAAGGTTGAGCAATCTTCTTCTGTAGTGATATGCCTCAGAAACCCAAGGAGGGGTCACTATGAGTCGGATCCAACTCTATGGCAGTGGGTATGTGCAGGTTGTGCAAAGAGGGAGGAGAAAATGTATCTGAAAGAAATATTCAGAGCTGCAAGAACAGAAGGAAAATGGAAGAAAGGACAAAATAAAGGAGAATGAAGAGAATAAAGGGAAGCGAACGACAGGAGAGGAAAGAGGAGAAGAGGAGAGGAAGAAGAATGAAAAATGGGAATGGAAACAGGGAACACAGGGAAGAAATGGGATGAGTGCTGTTAAATTGTAGAGATTGTAATCAATGACATGAAACAAAATGTGTGTGAAGTAGTACATTGTCAGAGTAAAATATTCATGTTATTGTTTATGTGACAAGCTAGTTGAAATCCTTGTTGTTTAGATGCATAACTAGAGAAGAAGAACTTCTGACAACTGGTACTGATGATTTTAGAGAAAAAATGTCCAGAAACAATTATCTCCCTCATTTATATAGTCTGTTTTTGACAGTTGCCCCTCTGTTACCCCCTTCTTCTGTTTCTTTACATTGCTGCAGGAATACTGTTAAGGAATACAAACCTACTTTTACATAAAAGTCAATGTGGAAACAAAAGAAAATAGTAGTTAATGATATACAAGTATGCATTGTTTAATATCCACAATATGTTCTCTGAAAACTGAAATTATGTGATTTGGACATTTTGTGAAAACCATATTAAAACCCATATGGGAATCCCTTTCTAATTGCCCTTGTAGAGGCTGCTTCTGAAGCTGATGGAAAAGGCTGGATGATTGGTGCCAACAGTCATGCAAGAGCCATGGGGGCTGTGAGGGCAGTGGTGGGAGCCAGACAAGAGGCAGCCAGTGAAGACAGAACACGTAGCACCCAACCCCACCTGCTGGTTCACCCACCTGAACAGCAGGTGGGGGGGAGAACCTGGGCTCTGCAGCACTCCCCATCCATTGCTGTCTGAATCCCTGGCAAAACCTGAGAGCTTCCAGAGCTATGTCTTCTGTCACACCTCTGTTTCCCACCCATAGTTCCTTGCTGCTGGAGTCTGGGTATATGGGTATTTAAAACCATGGGGGGGGGGAGATAATATACAAAAGAAGATCTATTTTCCCTTAAAAATAAATAATAAATAAATAAAACTTATGGTGCCATACCTAACAACAATAGCAACATAATACTACACAGAGATATATAAAGTCAGACGTCCAAATGGACGTTAAGCAATGCATACCTACCTAATAAAAAGGTATTTTATTCTAGCCTTCTTCTTAGAGGCAAAATGATAAATAGAATGGATGAGTATAGGAAAATGATTACATAAAAATAGTTCATTCACATCAGGCAACTATTAAAAAGAACATATTTTTCTTATATAGTAGTGTTTACATGAGTTATTATGAATTGAGGGAGGAAAGATATGGACAAGTGAGCACAGACAGTCCCATTTTTATAAATCAATGACAAATCTTATAAGTAAATGTGTACATAATTATAAAGCTATGTAAATTTATGAATATGTAATTTTACATAATCTATGTAAAAAGAGAAACATATAGAACATCTACTAAATTATAACACTGATTTCTGGGGTGTGAGTGAACAATATGAATGGAAGACAAGAGATGAATGGAGAAAAAGGACAAGGTGGGAGGTTGGGGGTACAAATTGAACAGATAAACCTTGCAGATATGAGTTTAATATATAATACATATAAATGCAAGTTCATAATTAATTATACATAAATACAAATGCATAAACAAACATATATATATATGTGTGTGTTCATGTACTTGTGTTTAAAGGAATTTGCATATATTGTATATATTGTTGTTGTTGTTATTTGCCATCGAGTCGGCCCCCACTCCTAGCGACCCCTCCTCGGGTTTCCGAGGCAGT
>NW_006921668.1:10698561-10707464 GCF_000298275.1 Orycteropus afer afer
TCCTACTTCCATAGTGATACTGCCTCGGAAACCCAAGGAGGGGTCGCTATGAGTCGGGGCCGACTCGATGGCAAATAACAATAACAACAACAACTATATAGAAGTAGATGAACCCTTTGTAGTGGAGTAGTAAAGATCTTGGCTGCTAACTGAAAGGCTGGAGCTTCAAATCCATCAGCCACACCATGGAAAAAAGATGTAGAAATCTGCTTTTGTAAAGCTCTATAACCTTGGAAATCATATGGGAAAGTTCTAGTCTTTCCTACAGGGATGCTATGAGTGGAAATCAACTCCATGGCAGTGGGATTTTTTTTATTTTTTAAGGAGAATCTGTATACGTGTAAATAAAAGATATGTTTGTCTGTATATAGATAAACTATTTTTTTCAAAAATAAGTAGAAAGAAAGAATTTAGATATCACCATTGATTCAGGCCTTTTAGCATCTCACACAACAAAACTTTAATTATAGGAAGGGCTAATCCAAGATGGAGGATAATAGGCATAAAAGGCAGATATTTTATCTAGACTCTCTTCAACAAAGACTCAAAAAAAAAAAAATGGCAAGGTAAAGAAGTAGATCAAATGCTGATGAGAGGAAGAGATTGAACGAAAACAGTGAACAAGGAGTGGTAAACTACAAACCAGCAGAGTGCGGCGATTTTAAATTATTGCAAGCAGCATTCCAGTTGGAGCAGGAACCAGCTAACTGACTCCACTTGCCCATGACTGCACCAGCACCCACAGTGTGATCAGGCCACTGGAGAGATACATCCTTCTCCCTTACCTTGCACAATCACCAGGTGACCAGAGGCATGGCCTTCCCCACCCCCACCCACCCAATTGCTGGTCAAATTTCTCCCACTGCCAGTGTTGTAACGCTTTTTCCTTTTCTCTTTTTTTCCATTGTCTTTCTTTTTAGTGCTTCCATGCCCCCCTTTCTTTTCTTTTCTTTTTATTGTTTCCTCTTCTTCTTTTTTTAATCTTTATCTTCCCATATCCTTTTTTTTTTTTAAAAAAAAAAAAATATTTTTCTGATCCAAAAGACTGGGATCCCCTATCCTGTGGCCCAAGTTGTTAACAGTGCTGCCTGTATACCTCCCTGGTCAGCGGTGCATGCTCCAGCAAAGTGAGCACTGTGTACCTGTCCAACAGTGTTTCAATGTTTAGTGGCTAGCAGTTTCACCAGTGCTATGCTGCTTTTTTCCTTTCTTTCTTTTTTTCTTCTACTTAGTCCTTTCCTCTTCTTCCCCTCATTTCCCTATTACCTCTTCTGTGTCTTCTTCCTCACCTACATTTTTTCTTTTTCCTTTTTGATCCCACCCTCCACCCTGGTCAGCAGTACTCACCCCAAATCTCCATGGATGGTGATATGAGCTCCCCGGAATGGGTTCTGAGTTCCTGCTGCAGCTCAGTTTGGTTGCTAATACTGGCACCAGGTGTTTTTTTTTTTTTTTTTTTCCTTTTTCTTTCTTGCTTCTTCTCACTCCTTCCTTCTTATGTCACTTCCTTTTCTTTTCTTTTTCTTCCACTTCCCCACACCTTTTAGATTTCTTCTTCCTTTTTTTTTTTTTTTTTTTAAATCCAGCTGAACAGCTTTCATGTCCCCCACCACATCTTTGTTCAGTAGTGGCACACCAACCCTCTGTATTTTGTGGTTCATGTGCCCATGGAGTGAATGGCACATTTCCACTGCAGCCATATTTGGTGGATGCCACTTGCACTAGTAGTGTGTCACATTTGTTTTTCTTATTTTCTTAGTTTTCTCTTTTTATTTCTTCTTAGGTTTCAACACTTCATCTCTTATTTTTGGTTTGTTCATTATTTATTTTCATCTCCCATGCCTCCCCTTTCTTTTTTTCTTTCTCTCTCTCCGCCCGTAGTAATTGGAAGCAAATACCGAGCCATACTCTCCCACATTTTCTGTCCCACCCATTAGGTTAGTGTCACTACCTGTTCCAGCACCCCTGGACTGATGATGCATGGTAGCCAATACCCATTCAGCCTGCCCTCAGCTGCTTTGCTGAGTGATGAGAGATTCATGCCTAAAATCAGACCTGGTCCCAAATCTTCTTGGTGATAGATGTTGAGATCCTAGTGCTGCCAAACTAGTGACCAGAGTAACCACTTTCCCAGGTTTCCAGACACATTGAAACAGAACAAAAAAAAAAAAAAAACCGCCAAAATGATGACTTTCAAACTTGCATCAGAAAAATAAAAAAAAAACCGCCAACAAATTAGTGCAATCACAATATATTGACTTAGAGACAATGGACAATTTTACATCTGAAGAAAAAAAAGACAAGATATCTTAAACAAGAGACTAAAATACAGGACCAGAAATCCTTCAGAGGAATAAATGCTATTGGAACTACCAACTATGCATTGGAAGAACAAAGGAATTGAAATAATGGAACACAGAATTAATAAGATTGTAGAAAAATCTCTCAACATCTATTTGTCAGAGCAATAATCAGAAAAAAAAAATGAGAAAAAATGAAGAAAGCCTAAGAATTATGTGAAATGCCATCAAGAGGAATTACATACATGTGATCAGAATTCCAGATGACATAGAAAAAACCCTGAAAAAAAAGTGCCAACCAAGAATTTATATCCAGCAAAATTGTCCCTCAGCTACAATGACAAAATAATGATATTCCTAGATCAATAGAAAAGAAGAAGCTTAAGAACTTTCAATCAAGAGAAATAACTTAAGTGTGGTTGACATTCTATTACAGGAAGAAAGAGAAAAAAGGCACTGAGAAAATTCTTGAAGATTTGTTGCAACAAAGCTTCTCAAATATCATGAAAGTCATGCATTCAAGAAACTCAACAAACCCCAAATAGTATATAGACTAAAAAAAAACTCACCAAGATATATATTAATCAAACTGTCTAAAACCAAAGGCAAAGAAAACATCCTGAAAGCAGTTCAGGAAAAGCAAAAGGCCACTGACAAAGGAAAATCAGTAAGATTAAGCTCTGATTTCTCATCAGAAACCATGTAGGCAAGGAAGCAATGATAAAACATATATAAAATCCTGAAAGGAAAAAAAAAAATGTCAACCAAGAATTATATATACAAAAAATTGTCCCTGAAATAGCATGATGAAATTAGGACATTCTCAGATAAATTGAGATTAAGAGAATTTGTAAAAACCAGACCAATCTTGAAAAAAAAAAAAGTTAGAGAACTAAAAATGAAAGACAACAACTGGAGATTAAGACATATAACAACATATCCCAGAAATCAAACCTGATATTAAAAAATCTCACTGCCATTGAGTAAGATCCGACTCATAGCTACCCCTCCTTAGGTTTCCGAGGCAGTATCACTATGGAAGTAGATGGCCCAATCTTCTTTCCAAGAAGTGGCTGGTACATTTGAACTGCCAGCCTTCTGGTTAGCAGTCAAACAGCTTAGGCACTATGCCACCAGAGTTCCCATAAAATAAACAATCCATTAAAAAAATGGGCAGAGGACATGAACTGACACTTCACCAAAGAAAGCATTCATACAGATAACAGACACATGAAGATTAACATGAAGATTAATGATATATCATTTCACCCCAGCATTAATAGCAAGGGTCAATAAAACAGAAAACAACAAATGCTGGCCAGGTTTGGTGCGACTGGAACTCTCATACACTGCTGGTGGGACTACAAAAGTGTACAACCACTGAAGAAAGCAGTATGGTGTTTCTTTAAGAATTTGGAAAGAGAAATACCATATGATCCAGCAATCCCATTACTAGGTACATATCGTAGAGAAGTAAGAATCATGACATGAGCAGATACATGCACACCTGTAGTCATCACCACACTATTCACAATATCAAACAGATGGAAACAACCTAATTGCTCATCAACTGATGAATGGATAAGCAAACTACTATGCACACATACCATGGAATGCAATGCAACATTAAAGAATTACAATGAATCTTGCAAAACACCTCATAATATGGATGAAAACTACAGGGCATTATACAGATTTTTGTTGTTGTTAGATGCTGTCAAGTCAGCTCGAACTCATAGTGACTCAAAGCACAACAGAATGAGACACTCCCCCATCTTGAGCCAGCCTCACAATCTTTGCTATACCTGAGCCCATCATTGCAGTCACTGTATCAATCCATCTCATTGAGGGCATTCCCCTTTTTCATTGGTCCTCCACTTTACCCAGGATTATATCCTTCTCCAAGGAATGGTACCTTCTGATAACATGACCAAAGTAGGTGAGACAAAGTCTGGCTATTCTCACTTCCAAGGACCATTGTGGCTGCACTTCTTCTAGGGCAGATTTGTTAGTTCTTCTGGAAGTCAATGGTACTTTCAGTACTTTGCCAACACCACAACTCAAAATCATTAACTCTTCTTTGCTCTTCCTTATTCATTATCCAGCTTTCACATGAATATGAGGCAATGGAAAACACCAAGACTTGGATTCAGTGCACGTTAGTCTTCAACCAGACATCTTTGCTCTTTAGCACTTGTAAGAAGTCTTTTGCAGCAGATTCACCAAGTGCAATATGTCAAATGCTTGCTTGACTGGTGCTTCCATTAGTGTTGATTATGGAACCAAGCAATATAAAATCTTTGACAACTTCAATCATTTCTCCATTTATTGTGATGCTGCTTATTGATCTAGTTGTGAGGATTTTTTGTTTTCTTTATGTTGAAGTGTAATCCATACTGCAGGTCGAAGTCTTTAATCTTCACTGGTAAATGATTCAAGTCATCCTCACTTTCAGCAAGCAAGCATGTGTCATCTGCATGTTGCATGTTGTTAATGGCAATCCTGATGCTGCCTTCTTCATATAGTCTGGCTTCTTGGATTATTTGCTCAGCATACAAATTGAAAGAAGTCATTCACAAAAGGCAAAATATTGTATGAGAATACTGCTGTAGAAATTAAAGAAAACTTTTACACACTGAAAGAATCATTCTTTGAAGGTTGCATGGGGTGGCAGTGGATCACTAACTAGAGGGTGCCGTAATGTTGGCTCTGACTCATAATGACCATACATACAACAGAAAAAAAAAACAAAAAAAAAAAACAATGCCCAGTCTTGCACCATCTTCACCATCCTTACTATACCTGAGCCCATTGTTGCAGGTACTGTGTCGATCCATCTTATTGAGGGGCTTCTCCTTTTTAAATGACTGTCCTCTTTACCAAACATGATATCCTTCTTTAGAGAACGGACCCTTCTGACAACATGGCCAAAGTAGATGAGATGAAGTCTGGCCATTCTCCCTTCCAAGGAACATTCCAGTTGTATTTCTTCAGGGCAGATTTGTTCTTTCTTCTAGCAGTCCATGGTATTTTCAGTGTTCTTCGCCAACACCACAAGTCAAAAGTATCAACTTTTCTTTGGTCTTCTTTATTTTTTTTATCAGATCTACTAAATAGTACCAAAAAGAAGAAAACCAAACTCACGGTCATACAGCCAACCCATAACAACCCTCATTGAGTTTCCAACGTGGTAAATCTTTATGGAAGTAGATTGTCCCATATTCCTTCCATGAAGCAACTGGTGGGTTTGAACTGCCAGTCTTCTAGGTAGCACTCAGATGCCTTGGGTACTGCACCATCAGAGTAGACGTGTATTAATTTGAATGAAGGGGAAGACAATATACAATTAGGGGGAGGTCAACATCAAACGATCAAGGCAGGGGAAGATACAGGGAGGAGCATAAGAGTTAAAGGTAACACAGGTGTAGTAGTTAAGTTTTGTGTCAACTTGGCTGGGCTTGGTTTTGAGTGACTGTGCAGCTGGATGTAGTTACTCCCCTTGATGAAGTTGGTAATCAACTCCATGACGTTATCTACTGGAGCAGCTGAGTAGCTGCTGCCTTAGGGTTGTGGTATGCTTTCAGTAGGTAAGAAGAAGCTTTGATAAAGGTCTCTGCAGATTTGTGGCACACTTGGATCCTGCATTTTGCTGAGTCATCAGTGAGTGGCCTGTCATGTGGTATGCCAATCTTGGGACTGTCTGCAGACTTGAACTAGTGGCCTGTTCATGTTGTTTGATAATCTTAGAACTGTCCTATTTCATTTGTTGACTTTAGGCTTGTCAGCCTAAGCAGCCAACAACCACTAGAGTTAAGAGAAGCCTCTAGCTTCAGTGAGCCTGAAGCAAGAGGCAGAGGTGAAGCCCAAGTTTGAGAGGCCTTCATCCAGTCCCTACAGCTGGCACTTTGAATTGGGACTTCTGCCTTCTAAACTGGAAGAGAATAAATTCCTGTTTGTTCAAGCCATCCACCCATTTGTCATATTTTCTGTTAGAGTGGCACTAGAGAATCAAAATAACAGGTACATGCTATTGCATAACAATCCTCCAATAAGAGTAATAACAATAATATTCAGGTGGATAGACACTCAAGATGAATGGGAGTGGGAAGGCAAATGGGTCTACACCCATGAATAGATGAGGTTTGACAGAGGATATCTCTACCTATGTATTTACATGTGCAGCAAACATATCCATGAATGTAGTGCAACATACAGAGGAAAAAATTACAAAACTTTTAGTCATAATCAAACACTTTGAGGGAATGAGTTGTTCAGGAGGCTCAGGACTATAGCCTCAGGGGCCACTAAATTTAATTGGCATAACTTCATCCAAAAAGACAGTGCTTTACAACCTACTTTGGTGAATAGTGACTAGAGTCTTAAAAACTTGTGAGTGGCCATCTAAAGTCCAATTATTTGTCTCTTCCTGTCTGGAGCAAAGAAGAGTGAAGAAAATAAAAGACACAAGGAAACAATTAATCAGTGGACTAATGGACCACATGAAACTCAACCTCTACAATCCTGATCATTCCTAGATGAACTCTTGATAGTTCCCAGCTACCACTCCTGTCTTCTCTGAAAGAGATCACAATAAGAGGTCCTGGATAGTGTGGGAGAAAAATATGGAACAAAACTGAAAATCATGGAAAAGACCAAGTTTCTCACCTTGATAGAGTTGATGGAAACCCCAAGAATATGGCCATTAAACACCCTTCAAGTCAAGAAGTGAACTCGTTCCGCATAGCTAAACTTTCAGCTAAACAAAAGACAGGGACCTATAAGGCGAACAACAATACCAGGAAGGTATGTACTAATTAGAATAATCAACCATATGAGATCAAAAGGGCAACACTTGCCCAGGGATAAAGCTAAGAATGTAGGAAGGCATAGGAAAGGAGGATAAAGAGAAATGGTGAGCACAGGGAGGAAGTGGGAAGAGGCTGTTCCATTGTGAGAATTCCACAGTGAAAGGCACAAAATAAAATGTGTATGAATCACTGCATGGAAAACCAGTTTACTCTGTAAACTTTCACACAAATCATAAATGAAAAGGAAAAAAAAAAAACCCTGTAATTATACATTCAGAGTTGTGTGCATAGTTGTGTATATATTCCTTCATATGTATCCACTCATCACTTACTATGGGTAAGGTTCCAAAGATCAGCTCACTATGTGAAAATCAGCATTATGTGAAAATGGAGGATGACTATATCATATCACAAATAGGAGTATTGACTACATCATTATACAACTGCCAAATTACATCATTACATAGCTGTCAAACCACAGAGAATCATGGCTCAGCCAAGTTGACATATAACCTTAATCATCACAGCCAGCTTATTCTCACCTCAAATCTTGGTGTTCTTTACTGCCAGATGTATGTTGTTGATGCACAAAATGGTCAGAGAGCAGAGTTTTTTCTATTGCTGTAAATGTGAAATGTTAAATAACAAGATAGGCAATAAGTGAAGAATAGGTATAACTGACCTTAATTCCTCTCCCCACCACTAACACCATAAGATGTAAACTTAACACTTAAGTTGTTAATGCCCAAGGAGCATGAGTAAAATGTCACAATTCTATATTTACAACTCCAAACTCTACTGAGAAGCACCTGTGATAAGCAGACTATGAGTACATGAAGATTGCAACTCTTCTCTGAATGCAAAAGTTACACTGACAATAGGAACAAATGTAAGGATAAGAAAAAGTTGGAGAAATAAATATATATCAGATCAATAATAAAAAACATTTTTTTCTTTGTTTTAGTGATGTTGTTGTGGTTAGGTACAACTGACTCAGTTTTCACTCATAGTGATGCCGTGTATGACAGGACAAAATGTTCCTCCATCTTGAACCATGCTTACAATTATTGTTATCTTTGCCAATTGTTGCAGCCACTCAACATCTCATTGAGGGTATTCGTATTTTTCACCAACACTCTACTTTACCAAGTATGATGTCCTTCCCCAGGAACTGTTCCCTTCTAATAAAATGTGCAAAGTAAGTGAAGAAGGTCTCACCAACCTCATTGCTAAGGAACTTTCTGGCAGTACTTATTCCAAGATAGATTAATTCATTTTAGTAGTCAACAATATATTTAGTATTATTAGTCAACATCATAATTCAAATACATCAGTTTTTATTCAGTCTTATTTATTCATTGTGCAGTTTTCATGAGCATATAAGGTAATTGAAAATATATTGCTGAAGTCAGGTGCACTTTCGTTTTCAAAGTGATATCTTTGCTTTTAATCATTTTTCAGATGTCTTTTGCAGTAGATTTGCCCAATGATTTCTTTTTTCTTTTTCTTTTTCCTAGTTGTCAAGCTTCACCTCTTTTATTGCCACATGGATCTCCATTAATTCTAAGAAGCACTCCATTGACAATTTTATTTCTTTTTTTTTATTGTGATTTGGGTGAAGATTTACAGAGCAAATTCACTTTCCATACAGCAGTTCACATATACTTTGTCTCAGACACTGACCACAGTTTACCACAATGCAACAGCTCCACTCCCACTTCCTCCCCATAGTTACCTCTTCCCAGTGTCCATCCCTCCATGTACTCCTGCCCCCTGAGCTGTCTCCCTGTGCATA
>NW_006921668.1:10711200-10727173 GCF_000298275.1 Orycteropus afer afer
TCTTCTGCTAGTTGGGGTTTAGTCCACTTCTATATCCTTCCCTTCAAGGCTCAGGGGTCCAGGATTATCTTCTGTGTCTGTGTTAGTTGGTTTCCCTTTTCTTTGTTGGAGAGGGTCTGTGCAGTCTTTCTGCCTAGTCTGCCATCTTGTCAAGACTCCCAATGATTTCTTAACTACTGCTTCCATGGGTGTAAATTATGTACTCAAGAATAATGAAATCCTTGACAACTTCAATATTTTCTCTATTTATCATGATTCTTGGTTTAGCGTTTATGATTTTTGTTTTCTTTATGTTGAGCTTTAATCTATACTGAAAATTGTAGTCTTTGATCTTCATCAATATATGCTTCAAGTCCTTTTTAATCATTAATAAAGATAATAATTTCTTTAAATGTGTATGGGTCATTTGCCTTTTGATTTTTAATTTTTATTGTGCTCATATCTCATTTTTCTCTAAAAGTTCATGTATTTTTCTCTCATATATGTTAAATTTAATATTTATTTAATTACTAAAGGTGCTCTTTTTAACATTAAAATAATTCAATAAATATTTGAAAGAACAATAGCAGTCCCTGCCTACCCTTCCATGTCTTGATTTAGTCACTCTGCTAAATAGTCTCTATCTATTATTTTAGCCATTTCTTTTGGACTTCACTTCTATATGTCTGAACAAAATATCAAAACTGAGAGAGCTCGGCTTTGTCCACTTTACACTTTATCTATTTATTTTCCTATTAGAGAAGATAGGATTTTAGCTCTCATTTACTCTATATTCCTCCCTCCTAATACACACACATATATAACTCAATACAAATTCTTTTAATATGGTTGCATAAGAAATTTAGTTTAATCAATATGTATTTTACTTTTACATTTTTAAAACTATGTTTATATCTTTTAACCTTGAATCTTGTTACTGTGTTTCTAAAACTATTGTACTACTATTTGTTTTTTCTGGAATTTATTTATGTTGCATTTATTTTCTGTTTGGTTTTCCTTGTATTTATCACTAATTTATCATCATGCTGTTCATCAGAGGTGTAAAACTCAATTCTACATCACTCAATTTATTTAGTTCACATTTTTTCTTGAGACATCATCCTTGATTTTTCCTGACTGTCATTCTGATCCAAACTGTGTTCTCTCTGAGCATTGCTGCACAGCTCTCTCTCATCTTGAAGCTTTCTTTGACCATAAATCATTTTCTCTTTCCTGTATTATATCTGTTTTGTAAATGTCATAACTTATTTCTTGGCATGCTTCTCTTTGGAGTATATCTTCTGTTAGCTTACTTTAGAAGATTACATGGAACATGATTTTTATGAAGGTAAACTTATCTGGATATATGGATAATCTATTGTTATTGTTGGAGTGCAGAACCTGATATTGATAAAAAACATTTAGCATTGTTGCTTCCTATTCTCTTGCCATATCATGTTTTATTGAGAAATCTAACACCATACTTATTCTAGTCCTTTTAACATAAGTAAGTATTTCTTCTCTTTGGAAGCCTTTGGGATCTTTTGTTCCTCCTTTGACTTGTGAAATTTCATAATGATTTGCGTGTGTGTGGGTTAATTTTTATTTAATATTCCTTTCAGTTTGGAAACATGCCTTCACTTTTGGAAATTTTCATTGATTCTTGCATAACCCCCCCCCCTTTTCCTTTTTCTTTTCTTATTTATACCTGGAATTTCTAGTAATTGGATCTTGGATTAACACTCTAATTTCTGTCTATTTTCCCTTCTATTTTACACATTTTATCACATTGTTTTAGTTTTTGATATAATACTTTGGCTTAAACATTTAACTATTTTGATTAGTGTTTTATAGAAATTATTAAGATGTGTTCATTCTGCTGCAAAGCCACTGGGTAGGTTTGAATCAGCAACCTTTAAATTAGCTGCTGATGACAAATTGCTTGTGATATTCAGGTTCCTATGTTTGATGTAAGTGGAGTGTAAGGAAATTTGAAGTCTCACAGTATTGAAAATCTGCCTCATTAAGGTACCTTAATTCAAACAAATGTACCTTTAGTGCTTATTCAATATTTCAACTTGGTTAGCTTCAGTTCAACCTGTCTACCTGGAACATTGCTGATCCTGGTTTGTCAGGTTTAAAAATGATTCTGATTGGCCAAATTTCACTACTGGGATGTAGGTCAATCTGATTGTTATAATTATAATTATACTAGGTTACTGTAACCTGAGGGCATCTAGTTTAATATAGACCTCAGGGTATATTAAATTGTTCCAGAGAATTTTAAATATATAAACATCTTCTAATTAATGTTTAAAGCAAAAATATCATTGCTGCTTCCTTGGAAAAATAATAAAAGAGAGGAATACTATAGACCAATATACTATTTCCATTGGTTCAAAATATTTAATACAATATTAACACACAGAGTTCAAAGCCATGTTAAAATAAAAAAAAAAAAAAAAAAAAAAAAAAAAAATGCACCCTGGCCAAGTCAAATTTAATCCAGGAATTCATAGTTGGTTCACTATTGCTGTTGTTGTTTGTTATGTGCCATCAAGTTGGACCTTACTCATATCAACCCCTCCTGTTTCCGAAGCAGTATAACTATGGAAGTAGATTGCCCCATCTTCCTTCTGAGGAGTGGCTGGCAGGTTTGAACTGCCAGCCTTCTGGTTAGCAGTCAAGTGCCTTAAGCACTATGCTACCAGAGCTCATGAGAGCCTGTTAAAAGCTGTGGCTTGAGTCAGGCTCACTCCATATCTGAATAGATTTGACACATTGAACAACAGTGACCAAGGACCAGATGACTTGTAGGGTGACAAGAAGGATATCATGCATGAAGGAAGCAAAAGGTCATTTAAAAAATGGAAAGGAGGAAAAGACCAAAATGGATCTCAGAGGAGACTCTGAAACTTGCCTTGAACAGAGAGTAGGTAAAGTGAATGTAAGAAACAATGAAGTAAAATGTGGCATTAGGATCATAGGAAGACTCATTAATAACCTGAGATATGTAGATGACACAACCTTGGAATTAGAAAATCAAAAGTTAAGAAAACCCTCAGCGTTTCTCAAGGTGAAGGAACTGAAGGAAAAAATCAAGCTTCAAGTGAAATATTGAAAGATTCTATGGTCAAAATATTGAATTATGAAGGAAGCATCAAAAGAAGATGGACGGAATATACTGAGTCATTTTAACAAACAAAATTTGTCAAGATTCAACCATTTCAAGAGATGATAGCATATAATCAAGAATGGGTGGGACTGAAGGAAGAACTCTAAACTACACTGAAAGCATTGGAGAAAAACAAGGCTCCAGGAACTGACAAAATACACATTGAGATGTTTAAGCAAACAGATGCAGTGCAGTAGGTGTTCAGCTGTTTATGCCAAGAAATTTGGAAGACAGCTACCTAGCCAATTTACTGGATGAGATCCATATTTATGCCCATTCTAAAGAAAGGTGATCCTTCAGAATGTGGAAATTATCAAATGATATCATTAATTTCATATGCAAGTACAATTTTGCTGAAGATAATTTAAAAAATGCTGCAGCAGTACATCAACAGGCAACTACCAGAAATTCAAGCCAGATTCAGAAGAGAGCAGGAAATGAGGGATATCATTGATGGTGTCAGATGGATTTTGGCTGAAAGCACAGACTACCAGAAAGATATTTATTTCTGTTTTATTGACTATGCAAAGGCATTTGATTGTGTGGATCATGACAAGTTATGGATAACATTGGGAAGAATGGGAATTCATGAACAATTAGTTGTGCTGATGAGGAACCTGTACATAGACAAATACATAGTTTTTCAGAAGAAGCAGATACTGCGTGACTTAAAATGAGTAAAGTGTGCATCAGGATTGTATCCTTTTACCATACTTAATCAATCTGTGGCTAAGCAGATAGTACAAGAAGTTGCATTATATGAAGAATAACGCAGCATCATTATTGAAGGAAGACTCATTAATAACCTGCGAAATGCAGATGACACAACCTTGCTTGCTGAAAGTGAAGTGGACTTGAAGCACTAATTGAAGATCAAAGACTACAGCCTTCAGTATGGGTCATACCAAACATAAAGATAACAAAAATCTTTGCAAGCACACCAATAAGGAATATTAGGATAAATGGAGAAAGGATTGAAGTTACCAAGGATTTCATTTTACTTGGATGTACAATCAATGCCCATGGAAGCAGTAGGTAAAGAGACAGAGAGAGAGAAGTAAGGTAGCAGGATATAAATTTAACAAACGCAAATCAATCTACTTTCTATATGCAAAATAAAAAAGAAAGAAAAAACTTATTTGGTGTCATAATGGAAAAGAAAACACAATTTAAAAAAGCAAGAAAGATTAAAACTTAAGGAAAAATAGAGAAGAAATGTGCAAATCTATATTAGATAAACTTTATAATACTCTGAAGACACACAAGTAAACTTGTACAAATAGAAAGACATCTCACGTTCTTTAAGAGAATAATTCAACATAATAAAGATATCAGTTCTCACTAACTTACTTTTGAAATTTAAGGCAGTTTTATATACAAAAAAGTATCAGAATGTCACTTTCAGGTGATTTTAGACAAATTTATATGAAAAAACAAATTTTTATACTTTTATATGGAAAAACAAACGTAGTAACAGCCTCTACAACACTAGAAAAAAAATCTAAAAATAAAAATTAGTTAATAATTCTTCTAGATATTTAAGTATAATATAAAGCCCACATAATCAAAACAGTGTAACACTAGTGTGGGAGAGAATAGAAAAGTCAAGTATGCATAGCAATATATGTGGAAATTTTGTATCACAAATCACTTGGTTTTAAAACAGACTTTTTAAATAAATAGTGCTGAGATAATTTTGCAGGCATTTGGAAAATGATAATGTCTAACCCATTCTTAATATCTTACATAACAATAAGCTCCAAAACATCAGAGATCTAAGTGTATAAATAATCTCATCAGTTCTAAATAATGTTGATGGAGTTTTTTTTCTTTCAAACTTGATAATTATGGTATTTTTAATTGTAAATGCAACAGTATTTAAGGAAAAGTCTAAAAATTTGAATTTTTAAAATTAAAACCTTTATGCATGGCAAAAATACATATAAAATCAAAAGAATGCTTACTCATTTACAAATAAAATCAACCTATAACAACATAAGAATAAAATTCTTATTATATTTCAAACTATAAAAGTTGATGGAAAAAAGAGGAAGCACTGCACATCTCCATGGATCTATGTCAGAAGAAGCCAGCTAAAATAAAAATTAAAGTAAAATCCGGAGACTGTTAACATAATACTTTACATTTTCAGGATTAAATTGAAAATTACTCATTATAAGAGAATAAAGAAGAGTTTAAACAGAGTGACAAAAGAAAATAAGGAGATTCCATCACAGAGATTATTGGAGGGAGGAAAACAAGCTCACAGCCATAGAGTGGGATCTGACTCATAGCGACCCCTCCTGGGGTCTGAGGAGGTATCAGTAGGGAAGTAGATTGACCAACCTTCCTTCTGAGGAGTGAAAGTGGTTCAAACCCACCAGCCTTCTGGATAGCAGTCAGATCCCTTAGGCACTACACCACCAGATCTCCTTCAGAGAATATAGGACTATTATAATTATCAGACAAAGATTTTAAAGTAGTCACCATAATAATTCTTCAAGAAGAAATTGAAATAATGCATATCAAATGAAACTCACAAATGAACCAAATGAAAAAAATTAGAAAGTTCCAGAAAAGAAATAAAAGATGTAAGTAAGAACTAAATGAAAATTTTAGAAACGAAAAATAAAATAAATTCTCCTTGTATGACCTCGAGAGCAAAATGGAGAGAGCAGAGAATAGAATTAGTTAACTTGAAGATGTTGTTGTTGCTATGTGCCCTGGAGTCCGACCTGCCTCACAGCGATCCCTCCTTGGGTTTCCGAGGCAATATCACTACAGAAGTAGATTGCTCAACTTCCCTTCCCAGGAGTGACTGGTGAGTTTGACCACCAGTCTGCTGGTTAGCAGTCAAGTGCCTTATGCACTACTCTACAAGAGCTCCTGAACTTGAAGATAAACTAATAAAAATAATTCCATCTAAACTCCAGAGAATTAAAAAAAAAAAAAAAAAAAAGCATCACAGGAGCCCGTGGGGTGCAACAAATACTGCAGTGTTTATGTTATCAGAGTCCTAGAAATATAAAAGTAAAATGGGAGTACTGAAATAGTAGTCAAATATTAATGAAGTTAAATAATATCAAAATCTGGTTTACATGAAGAAGGATGTGGCACTAATAATGGAGAAATACGCATGGCAGAAAAGTTTCTAAATTTCCCAAAAGACAAAAATCTACATATTGAAAAAGATGAGTGAACCTCAATAAAAATAAATCAAAAGAAACATGACAAAAGACACATCGTAACCCAACTTTGGAAAACTAAAGACAAAGAAAACCACTTGAAAGCAGTGAAAGAGGAACAACAAATTATTTACAAGGGATAAGTGACACAATCTTTTTCACTTACTGAAGAAAAAAGCCATCTGCATTTGACAAAAATATCCTTCAGGAATAAAAGAAAAGTAAAGGCATTCTGAGGTATAGAGAAACTAAGAACATTCGTCACCAGCAGACCTACAATAACAGAGTGGCTAAAGAAAAGTATTCAAACAAGACAAAATGACAAAGATGAAATCTTAAAACATCAGGAGAGAGGAAATACAATGGAAAGGATAAATATGTGTGAACATTCAATATATTTCCCTTTTTTTTTTAAGTATCTCAAATTATGTTTCAGAGTTGAAGAAAAAATTCTAACTCCATCTTATATGGTTATAATATATTCATAAGGAATATGTAAGTCAATTCTCTTATAAAAGGAGGATGATAAAAGGATATTAATGAAAGTTAATAATATGAAAATCTAGATTACATGAAGAAGAATGTGGCACTAATATTGGTGAAAGACTCATTAGTCACCTATGATAACCAGATAAGACAACTTTACTTGCTGAAAGAGAAGAAAACTTGAAGCACTTACTGAAGAAGATCAAAGACCACAGCCTTCAATATGGATTTCACTTCAACATAAAGATAACAAAAATTCTCACAACTGGACCAATAAGCAACATCATGATAAATGGAAAAAAGATTGAAACTGTCCAGGACTCCATTTTACTTGGATCCAGAATCAATGGCCATTTAAGTAGCAGTCAAGAAATCAAATGATGTTGGACAAATCTGCTACAAAAGACTTCCTTAAAGTGTTAAAAAGCAAAGATGTCACTTTGAGGACTGAATCGTGTCTGACCCAAGCCATGGTATTTTTGATCATCTCATATTCATATGAAAGTTAGGCAATTCTTGAATAAGAATTGGCACAGTTGAACTGTGGCATTGGCAAAGAATATTTAATATTATGGGCTGACAGAAGAATGGACAAATCTGTCTTGAAAGTAATATAGCCCAAGTGTTCCTTAGAAGTAGGAATGGCAAGACATTGTCTCATTTACTTTGGACATATTATCAGTAGGGACTGATCCCTGGAGAAAGACATTATGCATGGTAAAGTAGAGCATCAGTCAGTTAAAAAAAAAAAAAGACTATCAACAAAGGGATTGACACAGTAGTTACAATACATTACTCAAAATACCTACTATTATAAGGATGGTACAAGACCAAGTAACATTTTCTTCTGTTGTCATAGGATTTTTATGGGTCAGAACCAACTCAACTCTACCTATGAACAGCAGTACTGAAATTGTTATAGCCAAGCTCCCTCAATAGATGCTAAAATTAGTGGGAGATAATATCCCAGAAACAAAATTATTTACTGTTTTACTGTATCTCCCAATAAGATACTTAGTAATGAAAATGGAAATAATTTTAGGAGCTCTGGTAGTGCCTAAGGCACTTGACTGCTAACCAGAAGGCTGGTGGTTCAAACCCACCAGCCACTCCTGGGAAGGAAGGTTGGGCAATCTACTTCCATAGTGATACTGCCTCGGAAACCCAAGGAAGGGTTGCTGTGAGTCGGGGCTGACTCGACGGCACATAACAACAATGACAGATTAGTTAATAACATTCTGTTAATGATAATGTCTTCATTTTGATCACTGAAGTATGGTTATGTAATATATTAATATCTGTGGAAGCTGGGTGAAAGTTTTCAGGAACTCTATGGACTATTTTTGAAATTTTCTAGAAAGTAGGAATTACTTCTAAGTAAAAATTTAAAAAAAGAAACAGGAAGGACTAGTATGAATTTTGCCTCCAGACTTGATTGATACACATCAGTTTTACTACCAAATGTGTTGGTATAAAATACTGAAATATTTGGCACTTGATATAAAAATAATGGAGTTACAAAACACAGTAAGTCTGTTATTTGATGTTTGTACTTGGTCTTAAATGATTTTAGTTGAAATGTCTTCTGGGCATTTATTACCACAGTTAAACTAATTTTAAAATTCAAATTAGGTTTATTCATAGCTTATAATTTTATAAATTTGTAAGTTCTTCCTTTCTCTTAAGTAAACTTTTCATAGTTAAATAAAAACCAAAGACATAAGTTCTGAAATAGAGTAGGCCCTTATCATTATACCCTTTCCAAATAGGGTTATAAGAGTGTACTCTCTTTATAGGCAAGACCTATTTGGCAAAGAAACTATGTATAAATGTTTGTTTCAGATAGAGAGTAAATTAGAAACAATGTAGCTATATTTCATGATTTGCAAAGGAGGAGCTTACTGGGGTTCTGAACATTCCATAAAGTTTTATTCACATTTATCCTCAAATAGGCATTTGCTACATGTGAAGTCAAAGTTGGAATCAAGATAAAATATTTAAACTTAATGTTTTGTGTAAGAGTATAAATAAGAAAACATGTTACCTGATAGTTTGAACTGGTTGGTATTTGATCAGTTAGATTGAACAACACTGTCTGAAACTATTTATCTAGATGGTCAGAATTTAGGTAGGTAAGCTTCCTGATTAATTTCAGCTTTCAAATGGTTTTATTACAATTTTTCTTCCTGCTGGGATGATTATCAGGAATGATAGAGATAAATATAAATGGATTTATAAAAAGTTTATGTTGTCTTGGGTTAAAAATAAGTTCATGATATTTAAACTTCAGTTGCTAAACATAACATTTGTCATATGCTAGTTTTAAATATTTTCTTGGAAGGTATCCTTGCAAGATTCTGTCCCACTCAGTGTCATTTGGAAGATGAATTCCAGTTGGCTGTATTTCACAGCACCTGCAGGTTTTGGAATAACTAAGATTTTCAATTGACATGTCATAGATATTAATTTATGTTGCAAGTTAAAGTGATTAAATTAGTATTTTTGTGAGGCAAGGTGCCTTTGTTAAGAACATTCAATGATGAAGAGCAAATAAAGTCAAACAGTGATTTAAATCTCCACTCAAGAGGGAAAATATATAAAAATAACGTTTGTAATTTGATCTCAGCTGTTAAAGAGAAAATGAATTACAAGAAAATTTACAAGCATATATCTTAGCTTCTTTCAATGTGGTTGAAAAGCTTAAAAAAAAAGATTTTCCATATTGCATAGTATGTGTACATCAAGCATTATTTTGCTAAATAAAATTTGTGACATATAGTAAGTCCTCATTATTTGTTTAGTTGCCTTTCTGAGATTTAGAATAAACAATGAAAGGATGAACAAGGAAGGTAGGTTTCTTGTAGTTTGAGCCTAAATCTAAAACCCATCCAATTGTGGTGAGAAAAAGTGTTCTCTTCAGGTCAGAGACAAGAATGATACTAATTTAATTCTGGTTTTGAGTCAAAACCCGTGCGTTATGTAAATATGTGTCAACTTGGCTGGACCATGATTCTCCATGGTTTGGCATTTATGTAATGGTATAGTTTGTTAGATATATAATGATAAAATTACCCGGCATGATGTTATCTGATCACTCAATCAGTTATAAGTGGATAAGGGTGTGATGCAACACCTTTATTCAGGTCAAAACCCTGATCTGAGGTAAGGGGAGTTTTCTTGGGGTGGGTCCTACATCATCTTTTAGCTTACAATAGATAAAAGGAGACAGAAGCAAACAGAGAGAGGGTTATCTGATTACCACCAAGAAAGAAGAGCTGAGAGCAGAGTACGTCTTTTGGACCCAGGGTCCCTTGGTCCTAGACCCAGGAGAATATTAATGCCTAGATACATGGAGATCTGCAAGGGATTTCAGGCCCACAAATGTTGAAAGGAGACAAGGACTTTCTCCTTGAGCTGAAAGAGAGAGAAATCCTTTCCATAGAGCAAGATCTGTAAATGTGGACTTCTGTCTTCCTAAAGTCTGGGAAATAAATTTGTGTGTAGTAAAGCCATCCACTTGCAGGATTTCTGTTATAGCAGCTCTAGATAACTAAAACACCCTGGTACAATAATTGTTCAACAAAGAGCAGTATAAAAAAATAATATAACCAAAAACCAAGACAAACACACTGTCATCCAGTCAATTCCACCTCATAGCAACCCCCATTGGGTTTCTGAGGTGGTGAATAGGTACAGAAGTAGATAGCCCAGTCTTGCTTTCATGGAGTGGCCGGTGGGTTGAATAACACGATCACAAATAAATAGGAGTATTTTGTTTCTGGTAACTGAATCACTGTTGAATTTAGGTATTATTTGAAAAGTTAAGGATACAGGAAGGTAGCAAGGGGATATTATATGCATGTTTGTCAAGGTTTGGAATAGGATCAGGATGTTTGGAAGGATATTTGACCAGATTACCAAGCCTTGTATTTATCTGTATTCAAATACTTTCAGGAAAAATTGATTGTCTATAGTTGGTTTTGAAGAAAATTTCGAAGTCTTTGACCTTGGACCTGAAACTTAACTCAGAATGGAGCTGAGAACACCTAAAGAGGCAGTTTTTTGAGGAACAAAGTCTGGGCTACACTGGCTTGAATTTCTAATGCTGTTGAATTGGTTTCAACCTCATGTGATTGAGTAGAACTGCTCCATAGGTTCTTAGGCCGATTGGAACCACCAACAATTAAGTTAGCAACTGAGTACTTAACCATTGTACTACCAGACTTCCTTAATACAAATCTAGAATCTATAAAAGAAGTTCACAGAAACTTATGTGTAGAAGTTCAGTGTGTCCTTGGAAAAAGGAACCTTGGTCTCCAGAACATTTCAGAAATAAGAAGCACCAAGGAATACTTGAAGGGGGCTCATGGAAATATATCCTTCCAGGGAGGCACAGCAGGCATCTGTCTTGTTTATCATTATGTTTCCAGGGAAGAAAAGAATATTTGGAACTTGGTTGGCATTTACTAAAATTATGTTTAGAATAAAAAAAGAAATGGGTCACTTCATCCTCTATCCTTACCTTTCTCTTTGCATCTTCCTTTGACTGTATACAGTTTTCATATCTAATTAGAGTATGTAAAAGGAACAGAGAATTTGGAATTAAATGGATAATGGCTTTTTGATCAAATTCCACTACCCACTACTAGTTTGAGATATTGGGAAATTTACTTAACCACACTAAGTTTCAGTTTCCTCATCCATGACGTAAGCATTATAAAAGCAAACTCCTGTACAAGAAGTCTACCAGAATACCTAGTATAAAGCTGAACGAGTAAATTCAATAAAATATTACCATGAATTCACAATAGAGAATGCATAATAAAATAATTACTCTGATATATTATTGCCTTACTGAGATAAAGAATCTTCTGAAGAAACTGACCTGCATGAAAGACTGCCCTAGAAATGCAGGAAATGGCAAGTTAACTCATGAGTTCAACCAAAACCAAATCCACTGATTATCCAGTTGATTCCAACCCATAAGAGACTCTACAGGACAGAGTAGAACTGCCCCCAAAGGGTTTCCAAGGCTATAAATCTTCATGTAAGCAGACTCATCCTTTTCACAGTGAGTGGCTACTGGATTCCAAACACTGAAGAACTGAATATTTGGTTTGCAAATTAAAGTTTTAATCTGCACCACTCAAAAAAAAAAACAAAAAAAAACCAAAACCCTCACTTCCTTGGTGTCCATTCAACTCATAGAGACCCCTCCTTGAGTTTCCAAGGTGGTATCTCAACAATCAAATTCCTTAGGCACTATACCACCAGAGCTCCACTGTTGTTGTTGTTACGTGCTGTCGAGTCGGACCCGACTCATAGCAACCCCTCCTTGGGTTTCCGAGGTGGTATCACTACAGAAGTAGATTGCCCAACCTTCCTTCCGAGGAGTGGCTAGGGGGTTTGAACCTCCAGCTTTCTGGTTACCAGTCAAGTACCTTAGGCACTATGCTACCAGAGCTCCACTAGAGATTCTAATTCATGATTTAGGCAACAGTAATTACTAGGAATTTTAGTATGTGAGATGGGCAAAATGTTATGGGCTCTAACTGTGGTAAATGTTTAGGAGCTAGGTGAGCTCCAGTCGCTTTGTGGCTATATAATCTCTGTAATTCTTAGTAGTCAGAGCTCCATTTCTGAAATACTGCTGATGTTTTATATAGGCAATATAGGTGTTATAAGGGACCCACCAGCCACTCCTGGGAAAGAAGACTGGACAATCTACTTCTGTAGAGATACCACTTCAGAAACCCAAGGAGGGGTCACTATGAGTGTAATTGACTTCATGGCAGTGAGTTCTTTTTCTTTTTTTTTTTTTTTTAAGGGACTAATACAGAATCTTTGTTCCACCAGTTCTCAATTAAAGAGAGAAAGCTGAAGGAAACAACATTATCGCCCTCAACCTACAGATACTAGATGAAGAAAGATATCGGAGAAGTGCCAAAGTCTAGCAGTCATTATGAAAGGAGCAGACACGAAACTGGGTCAGGGCCTTAACTTTGAACCTGGCAAATGGCAAATAAGAAGTGTGTGTGTGTGGGTGGGTGGGTGTGTGTTGTAAGTAAGGGGAAGGGGTCTAAGGTTGCTGATGTAGTTCCTGCCTTGATCATGTTGAGCTCAAAAACAAACAGGAAAATAAGCCAGTGTGACACGAACTAGATTAGATATTTTGTATAATTGAAGTTCAGGGGGAGACCAGAACAAAAGGGGACTTCTAAGCACATATAGAATGTCTTAAAATTCAGGCTCATATTCCTAAAATATAGCTGGTCTTAAAATGTGATGGGCATATTGAACTGAATTTGACCTTCTTGGCAATTTGTTAGGAAAGATGAATACTTTTGCAAAAATGAAATTTTTGTTTATCTAAATCAAATGATAAACATTATTCTTCCTGAAGTTTGCCTAATCCTAGATACTCAATTTTCTACAAAGAAGAATGTTGTGAGATATTTTTATCCAAAGCTTTCCTTCATTCTTCTAAATAACCATTTTCTCCTTCATAACAAAAGGAAAATTAATGGAATGGGCTGAATTTACTTTGTAAAAGAGCATGTAGAAGCATAGTTGGATATATGTATGTGTAATCTCACCAGATTATAACATTTATGAGTTAGATATATTTCTCACAGAAGGTACAAATTTTATTTTCTTGATATATCTGTTTTATTTTGTTGATTACAAAAAAAAGTGTCCCAAATTATAAAGTAAAACCGTACTTGTTTATCAAAACAATTCTGTGCAATGCCTCTTCTTCCCATCACATAGTGATGTTTGTATGCTAAAAGTCAATGTACCAGCACTTGAATCAGTTGGAACCTATGACATAAGTAAACAAGAACACAGCACTATGGCACACCACATGATAACAAATGGTATCCCTGTGGTTGTCAAAACTCACTCCTATCAGTTTGTGGTCCAAACTTCAATGCTAACTTTTAAAAGAAGGTTAACGATGAATTTTAATCAACATTTCAAAAAGGAAGTATCCTTTTATTCTCAGTGAAATCCTGGGCCATTTGGCTTTCTTTTCAGCCAGCTCATCTAACAGGTTGTTGTGGTAGGGTATTGAATATTCTTGATGAAAGAGGAGCTACCTAAAGTCAAAGAGCTATTAAGTGTTAAAACTAAGACACAAATGCAAGCTGCTTGCCTCCAATTACATAGCCAAAATATATATTAAAGGGATTAAATAACTAATCCTTTGCAGGAGAGTTAAGTAAATTTGGGTTGAATTCAATAATCCAAAAGGTACCCCAATGTGGTTCTGTTATAGAAGTAAACTCCTTTTGACATCAATAAAAATAGGACTTTATATTGAATTCAGGGTAGGGCTCTAAATGGACATTCTTGTTTGATCATATTTCTTAGCAATCTCTTAATATTTATAGATAGAATGCCAAAAAAAAAAAAAAAAAAAAGTTTAGTGTGTACTAATCACTTCCTAAATGGATTAGACCTTAACTTTAAGTATTAAGACTTTGCTTATCTTGTCAAAACCACCAGTTCTGTTGGAACCTTAATTACTAACCTCTTCCCCTGTGCAGATGGTCATGGGGAGAAAGTTCTTCCTCCCCTGCCCAAAGTAATTTATTGGTTTGTCGACAGATTGCACAAGGCTGAGCTCTCTGCTTATCACAGTTAATGTCTCAAATATGCCTGAGGAGAATGTATTTGATACTTGTAAGGTCATCGTGTTACCACAAGCTCTAACCTGTTTGTTTGAATAAAGGCAAGAACATGAGCATAGATCACTCAGTGAACTTATTTGTTAAAGATATGGTGGCTAAGAAGAATAAACACTTGATCTACACAGTCTCTGAGGAAAAGGTCACACAGTTTCTAGGCTGCCTTCACCTTCTAACACTACTACAAATTTGTATATAAACCTATTCAATTTCCAGGCATTCTTACACAAATGCTCAAATAGTCTAGTTTACATTTCTATTATGTATCTGTATCATAATAGATTTAGTTCATAGAAAAAATAGTTGTTAGAATTGATACAAAAGTATCTGGGATTATCATATCTACTATTCATGAAATTTCTCTAATTTTCTCTTAAAATTATGTAAGATAAATTAAACACAAATTTAACTTTGCTACCCACTAAAAAATGGAGCACCTTAAAAGAATTATCTGTTTTCATATACTCTAAAGAACCATGAACACTTCTGATATTTTTTTCCTATAGATTTAATATTTGAGATTTGGTGTTAAATCTAATCACACTAATCCCATAGAATTAAAAATAATTTTTTTTTTAAAAAAAGAAAAGGGATAAAAATTACCCTCTGATTGTCAATTGGATTCAAATCAAAAGTTAATTCTTACCTGATGTGATTCTAAGAAAAAAAAAAAGTCAATTATTGTGTCCACAACTCAAGAAGATTAGAGTTGTGTAGACATAATATAAATAAGGGAATAAAAATTTATATTCAGGAATATTACAATAGCAAAAGAACTAATTTCTTTTTATCTTTTACTTTTTCAGGAAAAAAAAATTAAATATATGTTTGACTCACAATTCACCTTCAGTAAAAGCAAGTTATAACCTGCCAGTGATTGAGGTACTAGAAGGAAATGTCTCTTTTTCTGCAGGGAACATTGCGTACTTTTAAAGAGCTGTCTGGTCTAAGTCACTCAACAGCCTACCTTAGGGACAAAAGTAAAAGAATTTCTTATGGTTCTGCTTTGTAACTCTTCATCTTGAGTTGATATATTCCCAGGAACTCATCTCACCTACTCTTCCTTTTCACACTTCCTGCTTTTCAATCCCTATTAAAAACAAGTCTTGCTTTGTAGTTCAATATTGAAAAATTGTTCTGTTATCTCAGTGCCAGGACAAATGCTGTTTGTTCTTAATTTCTTCAAATTTTTTTGTAACTCAAAGCTTTTGGATTTCATGCTTTTTCATTTCTTTTCTATCATTTCTTTAAATCTTCTAATAGAAATATTCATACATTTTGTACTTCATCTCAAATCATATTGACCGTACATTATTATATTTATTCAATTAACTCTTTAAGCACAGTTTTACTGTATCTATATTGCTAAGACACTTGCCTGCTAACCAGACGGCTGGCGGTTCAAACCCACCAGCCACTCCTCGGAAGGAAGGTTGGGCAATCCTACTTCCGTAGTG
>NW_006921668.1:10727273-10739831 GCF_000298275.1 Orycteropus afer afer
ACCCACCAGCCACTCCTCGGAAGGAAGGTTGGGCAATCCTACTTCCGTAGTGATACTGCCTCGGAAACCCAAGGAGGGGTCGCTATGAGTAGGGTTTGACTCGACGGCACATAACAACAACGACAACATATTTAATACATTTGCCTTTTTTCATAATGTTTATTCTTTTTGATTATTTAATTTCTAGTTTTATTTCTTAATGTCTATTTTATTTAATTCTGTTCTTTCTCTTTGTAGTAGTCCAAACAGGTTAACAGCAGAAAAAAGGTGTTGTACAGAAATTTTGTTTAGTCATTAAAAAACAAAGTCCCAGTGTGCTTGGCACAAGAAACCAAAAACCAAACTCACTGCCACCAAGTCAATTCTGACTCATAGCAACCCCCCTTGGGTTTCCAAGGTGGTAAAGAACTAGGTTGCCCCATCTTCCTTCCATAGAGTGCCTGATGGATTTGAACCACCAACCTTCTGGTTAGCAGTCAAATGCTTTACGCACTACACTGCAACTCCGTAAGCACAATATTCAGGAAAAATAATAACTCTTGAGGAATCATTTGCTCAAGCCTTAAGACTTCTAATAATAATATCATGGAGTGTTTCAGTTTGTCTTCACAATTTCTTTGGCTTTAAGTGCCCCATAGTACCAAATAAGAGCTATAAGTGCTGACTCTTTCAAGACCTTAGTATAGGGGATGCACATAGAGCTTCATGAAGTGCATTTTCTTCCTTCTCTCCTGACAAGGGACCAGATCTTCAAGAGTGATCAGGCACTGTAATAATTAAGCTTGCTAATGAGCCTGTGTTTGTTTGTTAACTCTGTATTGTAGTATCTTCCTGAGAACCCTAAAAACAAATCTCTCTCTGGAGTTCTCCACTGGGAATAGTTGTTCTTGGTACCTCATTTCATTTTATGTACATTGTTATGACATAGATGACCGTATTTTCCTCTCTGCCTTGACTGTTGGGATAATCAGATTCATCTTTGTGGCTCATTCTTTGCAATTTTGCTGCAGGAACTTATAGGATATACTTACACTAAAACTGATCATCAGCTACCTCTTTGTTTTGTTTTGTGTTGTTTTTCTGCTGCAAATATTTTGTAAGGTGCCTTATATTAGTTTTAAGAATGAGGTAGAAACCCTGATTTTTAAAAAAGACTGTCAAAAGTTTTAATAGATTGAAACCATGCTGCATCCATTGACACTAAGTACAATACCTGATACAGAGAAAGTAAGAATTTTAGTTTAATTGATTCCAGAGAAGTCCTGTGTTTTTCTTGCCATATAGAAACCAAGTGCTTAAGATTCATGTACATCCGTATTTCTGATAAAAAACAAGCCATGCAAAGAGCATTTTTCTCCCCCAGAGCTCATTTTCATTGGGTTAGTGTGTTCAGGGAAACAGGTTAAAAAGTCTTATAGCTCTTATTCCTCTATGTCCTCCAGTAGCTTAAGGTCCAGTAATCTGAGGCCCACTTTGCAATTTCACCCAAAATTATTTTTTTCAAAAAGTCAATAGACAAAAGTCACAGAACTTTTGGCCATTTAGTATTGTGAGGTTTCCCTACAGCTTACTCTGTTACCTTGAAAAAAAAGTTAAGCATTTTTCCTAACACTGAATATTTATTAGCTATATGTACAATGAGGAGCAGACTGAATTGGTGAGGAGGGGGCTATTTCCAGGGATGTTTCCTTCAAACCGTCTAGAGCAGAAATGCATTTGAGCTATGGTTATAGAGTGAAATTATATCGTTATTATCTTATATATCCCTAACTGTAAACTAGGGATAAGATTAAATTACAACTAAAGGTCAAATTCTTGACAAAATATGTGGAGTATAACCTCTGGGTTTGCCTAAACTTGAGTATATAGTGAAGTTATTTGTTTACGCTTACTAAGCACAGTAAAAAGATTTTTTCATTCTTCCCAAGTACTGCAAAATGGAGATTGCTCTGAGGACACAAACCAGAAAATTTTGGGAATGAGTAGATTAGTGTCTTTATTTCTTCCTACAGGAATAGTCATACATGTATCTATATTTTTCAGAAAGCATTCCAAATTTAAATTTGAAATTAAGAACTTTTTAGAACTGTGGCAGTATTAAAATGCCTATTGTTAAAGGATGTCCATGTTTGAGTGTTTGGTTTGTGTTAACAATGTGATTGATAATCACTTCCAGAAATCTTTGAAAAGTTTCTGTAACATTACCATTTTTGCTAGCAACCCACCCAAGGTAATTAAGTCTTTATTATTATGGACTATTTATCACCCGAGGAGCTCTGGTGCCATAATGCTTAAGGCATTTGACAGCTAACCAGAGGCTGGAAGTTCAAACCCACCAGGCATTCTGCAGAAGGAAAATGAGACAATCTGCTTCATAAAGATATACAATCTCGGAAACCCAATGGGGGTCACTATGAGTTGGAATCAACTCGATGGCAGTTAGTTATTTAGTTATCACCTATTCTATGGCATCAGAATGTTTGTTATTTCAATCAATATTGAAATCTAAATGTGATTTTCTAAGGCCAAGATTCTAAAATTTGAATATGTACAGGAATTACCTAAGGGTTTTATTGAAATAAAAACCCTGGATACCATATCTGAGATTGTGAGTTAAGAGGTGTGAAATGGAGGTGAAGCTTTTACATTTCTAACAAACTCTAAGGTGATGCTGATGCAGCCAGTTGAGGCACAGCCCTTTAACTAGACCTGCCTTGGAATGCTATTCTCTTTTTTGGAGATGCAATTATTTGAAAGTAATTCATGAGGGTTTTGTATGGACAATGAGCACATCTAGAATAACCAGATACACGGATGAATAAGAGAGGGTCCCTCCTTTAAGCTATTTACATTTTAGTGAAGATAAAACATATATCAAAACCAAAACAAACTAACAAACAAAAAATTCACATCCATGAAGTCAGTTCTGACTAATAGCAACTCAAATCTTTACAGAAGTAGATTGCTTTATCTTCCTTTGGGGGAACAGCTGGTGGGTTTGAACCCACCGCTGACCTTCTGGTTAGCAGCCAAATACTTTATCCACTGTTCAACCTAAATATCCAGAATAAACAATGAAAAGTGATATAGACTGTTGCAGGCAGAATTTATAAAATGCCAAGCCAAAGATGTCCTACTAGTCAGAATATGTGAATAAAATAAGACATCACTTTTGTAGTTTTCTTGTGCTATAACAGTTGATCTGAAGATAGGAATGTTATTTGAATATATGAATGTTATATTGTTCATATCAGCCTTTAAAAACAGAGAATTATCTCTGGCTGATGGAAGGAATGAACAAAGCTATTGGAAATTAGAGAAAGAGTTGACATGCCATCACTGGCTTGAAGATGGAGGATGTCACATAAAAAGGAATGGTGGCAGCCTGTAAAGGATTATTGTTGTTCTTGTTGTTGGTAGGTGCCATCCAGTCAGCTCTGACTCATAGAGACCCTGTGTAAATCAGAAACACTGCTTGGTTTTGGCAAGCACTTGTGGTCAGCCTCACAATTCTTGCCATACATAAGCCCCTTATTGCAGCCACTGTGTCAATCTACCTCATTGAGGGCCTTCTCCATTGTCTTCTACCCTCCATTTTACAAGCATGATAGCCTTCTCCAGGGAATGGTCCCTTCCAACAACATAACCAAAATAAGTCAAAGTCTGGCCATTCTTGCTTCTAAGGAGCATTCCAGCTGCACTTCTTCCAGAATAGATTTTAGTTTTTCTGGCAGTCCATGGTACTTTCAGTATTCTTCACCAACACTAGAACTCAAAAGCATCAAGTGTTCTTCTGTCTTCCTTATTCATTGCCCAGCTTTCACATACATATGAGGTGATTGAAGACATCATGGCTTGGGTTAGCCACACCTTAGTCTTCAAAGAGACATCTTTGCTCATAAGTACTTTAAACAGGTTTTTGCAGCAGATTTGCCCAGTGCAAAATGTTGTCTGATTTCTTAACTGTTGTTTCCATGGGTGTTGATTGTGGAACCAAGCAATATGAAATCTTTGACAACTTCAATCATTTCTCCATTTATCATGATGCTACTTATTGGTCTAGTTGAGAGGATTTTTGTTTTCTTTATATTGAGGTGTAATTTTTACTGCAGACTGTAGTCTTTAATCTTCATCAGAAAGTGCTTCAAGTCATCTTCACTTTCAGCAAGCAAGGTTGTGTCCTCTGCATCCTGCAGGTTGTTAATGAGTCTTCCTCCAATTCTGATGCCACATTCTTCTTTATATAGTCCAGCATCTCGGGTTACTTGCTCAGGATGCAGAATGAATAAATATGGTGAAAGGATACAACCCTTCCTGATTTTAAACCATGAAGTATTTCCTTGTTTTGTTCAAACGACAGCCTCCTTTGTTCAACGACAGTTGCCTGCCTCATTTAAGTGTTCTGGAAGTCCCATTTTTCTCAATGTTATCCATAATTTGCTATGATCCACACATTGAATGCTTTTTCATAGCCAATAAAACATTTGACTACTAACCAGTCACTCCTCAGAAGGAAGGTTGGGCAATCTATTTCTGTAGTGTTACTGCTTCAGAAACCCAAGGAGGGTTTGCTAGGAGTCAGATCTGACTCAACAGCAGTGCATCTAGTCTAGTGTAAACATCTTTTTGGTATTTGCTTTCAGCCAAGATTGATATGACATCAGCAATGATATCCCTTGTTCTACATCTTCTTCTGAATTCAGCTTGCATTTCTGGAAGTTACATGCCAATATACTGCTGCAACCATTTTTGAATTATCTTCAACAAGATTTTATTTGCATGTGATATTAATGATATTCTGTCAAAAACTTGAATGACTTTGGAAGCAGATTTTTACCTTTAGCCTTCAGACAGACATTCAACCCTCAGATTTCTGATCCACAGAATTTTCACCTAATACATGGATGTTATTTAAGATGTTATATTTGGGATAATTTGTTAAACTAAGAGAAAACAAATATATTTGCCAACAAAGATAATAAAAAAAATTAATTTAGATGAGAAGTGTAATTTAATTTAAATCAATCAAGGGAGACTTTCAGATAGTGGTATGAAAAACCTCAAAGAATAGACATATTTGGAATACAGAGAAATTTTTTGGAAGATAGAAGAAAGATAGTAGCTCTGGTAATGTAGTGTCTAAGGCATTTGACTGCTAATCAGAAGGCTGATGGTTCAAACCCACCAGCCACTCCTCAGAAGGAAGGTTGGGCAATCTACTTCCGTAGTGATACTGCCTCAGAAACCCAAAGAGGGGTCGCTATGAATCAGATCCAACTCAACAGCAGTAAGTGATTTTTTTTTTGGTTATCTATTTTTTTGGGCATATATTATTTTGAATGATACATGCCCTGAAATGCTTTTTTGGATGAATGCTAAGCAAATAATCTGAGAATCTAGATTATATGAAGAAGAACATGACATTGGAGGAAGACTCATTAACAACCTGTGATATGCAGATGACACAACTTTGCTTGCTAAAAGTGAAGAAGACTTGTAGCACTTACTGAAAAAGATCAAAGACTACAGTCTGCAGTATGGATTACACCTAACAATAAAGAAAACAAGAATCCTCACAACTGGACCAATAAGCACCATCACAATAAATGGAGAAAAGAATGAAGTTATCAAAGATTTATTTTTACTTGGATTTACAATCAAAGCAGCAGTCAAAAAACCAGACATCCTGTCATACTGAGCAAATCTGCTGCAGAAGACTTCTTTAAAGTGTTAAGAACAAAGATGCCATTTTGAAGACTAAGGTATGCCTGACCCAAGTCATGGTATTTTCAATTGCCTCATATGCATGTGAAAGCTGGACAATGAATAAAGAAGACTGAAGAACAGGTGCATTTGAATTACAGTGTTGGCAAAACATACTGAAAATACCATGGACTGCCAGAGGGACGAATAAATCTATCTTGTAAGAAGTGCAACCAGAATGCTCCTTCCTAGTGAGAATGATCAGATATTGTCTCCTACTTTTGTATGTTGTCAGGAGGAACCTGTTCTGGAAGAGTGATTATAATGCTTGGTAAAGTAGAGAGTGATTGAAAAAAGGAAAGAACCTAAATGAAATGCATAGTGGGTGCCACAGTGGGCTTAAACATAGCAATGATTGTTAGGATGATGCAGGACCAGGCAGTGTTTTGTTTTGTTACATATATGATTCACTATGCATTGGAGCCAAGAAGATAACATCTAACACCATCAAAAAAAACAGACTCCAAAATCACTCTAAGAAGCCATATTATGGGAAAGAGTCTTTGCAAGACCCTAAAAATGGGTTTATGAAAATAACTATTTCTATAGATTCTTATTTTCCATATTAACAAGCCAGTTTTAACAGGTTATGGTAATTTTTCTCAGTTTGTTCTTTTCTTTGAATCAGTATACTGGCTATGTTGACTTGGTTATCTCTCAAGTTGGTCAGTGTTATGTGTTGACTGTTTTAACACTTTTTGTAAGTAAAATTGTGTATGTGTTTGTGTAACATATTGTAGATGAAAATCCGACTAACAAAAATGAACGAGAATTTTCTTTCTTTTTTTTTTTGGTGTTTGAGATACCAGGAATGAAGGTCTTTGAGTGTTGGAGCAGAAGAGAGAAATAGGGCCTTTTCTATGGCCCAAAATAGAGCTCTAGAATCTTGTCATCAGTATTGGGGACATTGATAGGGAGGATGGGGACATAGGTGTCTTATGCTAGTATAAGTAAAAATACTCAATTATCTGATTGGTATCACTCAAGCTACCCTTACATGATGCTATTAAGTTGATATAGAAAACCCAGAGAAAAGAAGAAATGCAATAGACCGATTAGTCAAAAATCATTTACAAAGTTAAATTGGTAACATTAATACTACATTTCAAAATCATTTATTTTTTCATTGTAAACTTTTGATTATAATGTAATAAGTCATTTTTATTCCTAAAAATGATTTTAAGATGAAATTAATTAAGGTCACTATATTTAAACCGATTGATGGGACCTGATATCCAGTAATGGAATTTCCTATGTTAAAAGTTCCTAATATCAGTTTATATTATTAGAGATTCCCTAAAATAAGGATATTTTAAAATCATTGCTTGCATAAGCTTTGATAAATAATACTCTATATTCTAGACTTGTGTTTTAGCTCACAGCATGCAAGGGAATATCTGCAGATCTGTATAATCTGTTTCCAGGATGTATGACAAACTTAACATATAGCATGTCTTAGGCTGGGCTCTCCAGAGAAATTAAACCAGTGAAGCTTTTATACACACACATATGTGAATATATATATAATATATATAATATATTTCCAATGTTCTCTCTCTCTTTCTCTCTCTCTCTCTCTCTCTATATATATATATATATAAAGGAAAGATTCATGAGACTATAAAGGCTGGCAAATCCAAAATCTGTGGATTAAACATCAGTGCAGGCTTCTCCAAGCTCAGGTAGCTGGCAAACCCAAGATTGAAGGTCAACTGGCAGCACCAGCTTGTGGGTAGCAGAGGCTGACAAATTGTGAGACTGGCAATTATTAGGCAGCCCAGTGGCTCAAGTCTAAAGAACTGGAAGTCAGAGGATATTGAGGTGGATATAGGATACAGAGCCAGAGAGCTTGACCAGAGTGACCATATGCATTGGAAGCTTGTCTGAGGAAACTCTTTTTCAGCTGAATTGGTGCTCATAGCAGATCTCGTCATGGAGAACACTACATTATATATATCATGGGGGATGTTTATATCATAACTTACAAACCACTGGGAATCATGGCCCAGGCAAGATGACATACAGCCTTAACCATCAAGTAGAGAACCAATGTTATAATTTACCTTTCTATATCCCTCCACCTGAAGTTCTGAGAACTTGTCACCACAGATGCTAGATGAATGATCTACAATCTCAGATGGTATTCAGCACATTCAATACCAGGCTTTTGTCTTTATTTCTTACATTTATTCAATTCTCTCCCCTTTCAACAATATCATCAGTCAGAACAAGGCCAGGGTCAACTGTGGAATAGACCATTAATTGCTCATATGAAAATTCAAGTTGTAGTGGAAGAAAATTAAAACAAATCTATGAGAGCCAAAATTTACACTGGGTATACCCTACCTGAATATAGAGACCCTCCAAAGAATAGATTTGACACACTGAAATAACTGAAGACCAGATGACTGGTGGGATGACATCAAGAACATCATACATGAAGAAAGCACAGGTCATGAAAAAGACAGGAAAGGATGAAAAGACCAAAATGGATATCAGAAAAGACTCTGAATCTTGCTCTTGAATGGAGAGAAGCTGAAGATAATGGAAGAAATGATGAAATAAAATAGATGAATAGAAGATTTCAAAGGGTGGCTGGAGAGGACAAAGTATTATAATAAAATGTGCAAAGACTTGGAGCTAGAAAATCAAAAGTGAAGAACACACATGACATTTTTCAAGCAGAAAGAACTGAAGAAAAAATTCAACTCCAAAATTGCAATACTGAAGGGTTCTGTAGAAGTATTAGTTAATGCTCATCCATTTCAGGAGGTAGCATATGCTCAATAAATGATGTTATTAAAGGAAGAAATCCAAGCTGCACTGAAGGAACTGACAAAAACCAAGGCTATAGGAACTGATGCAATACCAATTGAGATGTTTCAACAAACAAATGCAGCACTTGAGGCACTCAATTTTTTATGCCAGGAAATGAAAGACAGCTATCTAGTCAACCAACTGGAAGAGATCCACAATTGTGCCTATTTGAAAGAAAGGTGACCCAACAGAATGCAGCAATTACTGGACAATACCATTAATATCATATGCAAGTAAAATTTTTCTGAAGATAATTTAAAAATGGTTGCAACAGTGTATTTACAGGGAACTGTCAGAAATTCAAAGTGGGTTCAGAAGAGGACATGAAACAAAAGATATCATTGTTAATGCCAGATGGATCTTGGCTGGAAGCAAAGAATACCAGAAAGATGTTTACCTGTGTGTTCTTGACTGTGTAAAGGTATTAGACTGTGTGGATTATAACAAACTGTGAACAACATTGCACAGAATCAGAATTCCAGAACACTTTATGCTCATGAGGAACCTGTACATAGACAAAGAAGCAGTTGTTTGAAACAGAACAAGGAGATACTGCATGGTTTAAAATCAGGAAAGATATGCATTAGGGTTGCATCCATCACCATACTTATTCAATCTGTTTGCTGAGCAAATAATCTGCGAAGCTGGACTATATGAAGAAGAACGAGGTATCAGATTTGGAGAAAGACTCATTCAAAACCTGAGATATGCAGATGATACAACATTTCTTGCAAATTCAACTTGAGTTTGCGTGAAGCAATTGATAGTCTGTTCCACAGTCAGCTCCTGGACTTGTGACTGATGATACTGAGCTTCTTCATCTCCTCTTTCCACAGATCGAGTTGATTTGAGTCTAGTGTATTCCATCTGGCAAGGTCCACACGTACAGTCACCATTTATATTGTTGAAAAAAGGTATTTGTAATGAATAAGGTATTGGTCTTGCAAAATTCTATCATGCAATCTCTAGCATCATTTCTAACATCAAGGCCATATTTTCCAACTACTAGTGCTTCTTCTTTGTTTCCAATGTTCTGTCAATTTGTCATAGTGTAATGGCTTGCATGTTGCTATAATATTGCAAGTTATGCCACCAGAAATTCAAATACTAGTAACCTCACCCATATTGGACAAGTTTCAGACTGAGCCAGACTAGGAAGAAGAATGGAGCCATGCACTTCTGAAAACATCCACTGTCTGACATATTACTGGAAAACTTTCTGAACAGCAGTAAAACATTGTGTGATATAGTGCTGGAAATTAAGCCCCTAAGGCTGGAAAGCACTCAAAATATGACTAGGGAAGATCTGCCTCCTCTAAGTAGATTTGACCTTAATGATGTGGATAGAGTAAATCTTTTGGGACCTTCATTTGCTGATACTGCATAACTTAAAAAGAGAAGAAACACCTGCAAACATTTGAAATCTAGGTAACATACAAACTAGAACATGGATCATCTCATTTTAAGCATAAGTTTGAATAGTCTTTCACATTAATTTTGCATATCTACAAACTCTTAAACTAAAAGAGTTTCTTTTTAATAAACAAGTCATTTAAATCATTGCATTAAATTTTTAAACTAAAAAAGAAGTTTGTTTTTATTTAATAAAAAGGTCATTTTACAATATTATAAAATTTCCTTTAATGAAGCTATATTCTTTTCCCCTGAAAAAAAACTTATTTTTAGGTCAATGGATAATTCTTAGCTATATGGGATAAAGGAAAAAAAATAATTTTGCACATATGTGTAAGATTGTAACCATATGCACACAATAGCCTAGTTTCTATTATGAGTTATATTACATAAACCCAATGAGAAAATCATTGCCTAGAAAACCAATATTTCAGGGAAATAAGTGATTCAGTAAAAATAACCAGAGTGTTGTCTGTTAACTTTAATGTGAATGCATTTTAACTGCACTTTCCAAAATGAGAAGGAGCTCTGGTGGTGTAGTGGTTAAAGTATTTGGCTGCTCTCCAAAAAGTCGATGGTTCGAACCCACCAGCTGCTCTGTGGAAGAAAGATGAGGTAGTTTACTTCCATAAATATTTATAGCTTTGGAAACCCAAAAGAAGTCACTATAAGTTCGAATTGACTCAGTGGAAGTGAGTTTTTTTTTTTTTTTCCTAGAATAAGCCTGTTTAATATACATTAAACAAAGTAATTCCAATATATTCAATAAAGCCTATAACTATTTAACATTCACTATTTCCATTTTGCAAACTGTATTTTTTTACTTGTGTTTTTTTTCTTTAAGAACATGGGTTTGTTTTTATTATTATAACTATTTATTTATTGTGATTTTGGTGAAAGTTTACAGAGCAAATTCACTTTCCTTACAGCAGTTAACACACATGTTGTCTCATGACATTGACTACAATTTACCCCAATGCAACAGCTCCCCTCCCACTTCCTCCCTATATTTACCTCTTCCCTGTGTCCATCCCTCCGTGCACTCCTGCCTCCTGAGCTGTCTCCCTGTACATAAACAACCCTTCTTTCTCCCATGATTGTTCTCTCCAGGGAGTGTATCTACCTCAGGTAAATGTTCAACTCATTTGCCTGTATTTTGTTTGCCTGGAAGCAAGCAATTCCAGACCTGAAGGGCAGCTAGGGACCATAGTCTCAGTGGCTCTATCATACCAGCAAACCTGGTTCCCCTCCCCCCTCTTTTTTTCCACATGGTTTATTTTAAGATAAATTAATTTGGAACCATGCTTATTTAATTAACATTGGTTAATAAGCCAAAAGTTTGGTGGTTTGAACCCACCAGCCACTCTGCAGGAGAAAGATGTGGCAGTGTGCTTCGTTAAAGATTTACAGCCTCAGAAATCCTATAGGTCAGTTCTACTCTGTCCTACATGATCTCATGAGTCAGAATTGACTAGATTACGCTAAGTTTGGTTTTTGATGGAAAATGTTTTTTGGCATGGAGTAAACTTTTCAGATTCTCCTCTCTGTTTCAGTTCCCCATTTAAGAAGTTGTTGTATGTATTGAGATTTACTACAAAACTGTTCTTGATTAAATAATTTTTGTAATGCAAAGTATAAAAACTATGGGGTAGGTTTAGAGGTGAATATTCTTTCTTCAACTCTGGTGTTCTTGAGGAGGGGCTTTTGGTAAACATATTACTGGCTCTGCCCTATCCTAAATTTTACCCTGGATTTATCTAGTTGATTCCAGTTATTTAATTGCAATCTTTGGTTTAAAATTCTCAATGAGATAGGATTAATGAGTCCTGTCAATGAGATGGGATTAATGAGTCCTGTACAAGAGATATGATGTTTTATCTTTCTCTATCTAGACTACTGACTTGAAGAAATGTGTTATCTCTGAATCACTTATAATTTCCACTGATAGGCTACCAAAAGGTCCAGTATGGGGCTAGTTTATTGGGCTAATCCATTTGACTTTCCAGACAAGCCATGTAATCCTGTTTTACCTGTATAAATGGGATTCCTTTTATTTCCAGCTTTAATTTTTATATTGATCATAATCTGGTCTGAGAATCAGGATAATGATGGTCTTTCAGATCCCAGTTGATTAGATAATATTTAAACGTTTTCTCATCTATACCAGGAGAATAGAAATTGCTAGAAACCAGTGACTAATTATAAGTGTTATGCTATATTCTATGTGATTTTCACATACCATCTATTTTACCTCATCTCTCACTTAATGTGGTTGCTCATACTACTGATGAAGAAACTGAGGTGCAAAGATGTTAGTTACTTGTGAAGGACATAACTAGTAAATGGCAGAGCGAGGATTCAAATTTAACTCATTCTGTCTTTACAGGAAATTATTTATTTTTTTTAAATATGACACTTATTCAGGTCTGGAATTGAGACCACACCGGTGGTTTCCAGCCAAGCAAAGTACAGGTATGTGAGTTGAATATTTACCTCAAGTGGACACATGCCCTTGAGAGAACAATCATGGGAGAAGGAAGGGCACCTTATGCACAGGGAGACAGC
>NW_006921668.1:10740368-10741763 GCF_000298275.1 Orycteropus afer afer
TTCTTTGAGGGATTGGAACCCTGGTGTGCAGACTACAGACTTCTGTGAGTGAGCAGCCCACCGCTCGGCCTGGAGATCTTGGATTCATCTTTTGTTGGAGTCAACAACCAGTGTACTGCCTGCCAGCCTTGAATCTCTTGGGCCCCCTATGCTTACGGAAGCTAAAGTGGCCGCCAGCCCATCTCCTCCAGAGACTTGGACTTGTCGGCTTGGACTTGTCGGCTTCTATATGCTTGTAAGCCATTTTCCTAAGATAAATTTCTCTCTCTATATCTCTATAAATATATATATACACTTTGCTGGTTTTTGTGTTTCTCTAGAGAACCCAGTCTAACACAATTTGGTAACAGGAGTGGTTCTAGAGAGACAAAATCATAAGGATGGGCTTCCTAGATTGGTTCTCCAGTTTAATTAATTATAATGATACTAGCAACTCTGCATCTGCTAATAAAGAGAGCCCTACTAATCTGTGGCATGAGGTGGCAAAATTAATATGCAAAATAGCACCACCAATAGATTACGTACTTGTGAGAAGTGACGCTCTGGGTGATCGGATATTTGATATTTTTCTGCAATTTTGTCAGAATGAGGCGTATAGGGAAGTTGGTTGGTTGGTCTTAGCTACACTGGATAAATTGGTGGGAGAGCAAGATGGGCTCAAAGCTGCTGAGTCTCGGCTTAAGCACCGCATAAATGACCTCAGTGTTTCCAGCTGTGCTCTGAAAGAAAGCCTTATAGCTTCTACTACCAGGGCTGACATAGCTGAAACTCAAATCCAGAGTCTTATTGTAAGAGTGGCCGATTTACAACACGTGCTCAATTGCCATCCCAGAACAGTGTCTGACATTAAAGTGAGAGCATTGATTAGAAAAAAATGGGATCTTGTAATCTGGAATGGGGACATATGGACAGATGATTAGGAAGATCAGGATATGGAGCCTGTGAATTCTGTTGAATCCCTCCCATCTGAACAGATTACTGTAAAACCAGTATCCCCTCCCCCTCAGCTTGAGGGAACTAGCCAAACCAGTCCTGCAGGGCTATTGTGTGAGGCAGAGGCCATGGTAAACATTCCTGAATGCTCTTAGGAACTGACTCAAGCACCTATTCTGGTGGCTTCCCCATAACAAAGGTTAAATCTAAAAAAGCTGCAAGAGGTGAAATAGAAAGTGTGACTGAGGAGGTAATACGCTATACTCCAAAAGACCTACTTGATTTTACCAATATGTACAGACAGAAACCTGGAGAATATGTATGGGAATGGCTACCGAGAGTGAGGGATAATGGTACAAGGAATGTAAGATTGGATCAGTCTGAGTTTATTGATTTAGGTCCACTAAGTATGGATTCTTCATTCAATATCTCAGCTCGAGAGGTTAAGAAAGGATCTAATAG
>NW_006921668.1:10746490-10757354 GCF_000298275.1 Orycteropus afer afer
CAAGATATCCAGGGACATCCTGGGAAGAGCCACATTCTTTGAGGGATTGGAACCCTGGTGTGCGGACTGCAGACTTCCATGAGTAAGCAGCCCACTGCTCGGCCTGGAGATCTTGGATTCATCTTTTGTTGGAGTCAACAACCAGTGTACTGCCTGCCAGCCTTGAATCTCTCGGGCCCCCTATGCTTACGGAAGCTAAAGCGGCCGCCAGCCCATCTCCTCCAGAGACTTGGACTTGTCGGCTTCTATATGCTTGTGAGCCATTTTCCTAAGAGAAATTTCTCTCTCTCTCTCTCTATAAATATATATATACACTTTGCTGGTTTTTGTGTTTCTCTAGAGAACCCAGTCTAACACACATCCTATCTCCCCTTTCTGTATTCCTTACTTGATGAATGCAGTGTTAATAGAGTGGTGTTTATCTTCTCATAACTTTCTTCTTCCTTTACAAATATTCAAAGCCAAAAAACTAAACTCACTGCCATTGAGTTGGATCTGATTCATAGTGACATCTCCTTGGGTTTCTGAGGTGGTATCACTACAGAAGTAGATTGCCCAACCTTCCTTCTGAGGTGTGGCTGGTGGGTTTGAACCACCAGCCTTCTGATTAGCAGTCAAATGCTTTAAGTACTACACCACTAGCACTCATATATACAAATATAGAGGACTTGGGGTTTATATTTGTATATACATGATTAGGTACCATAGTTTACAAATTACTACGTAACCTCTTGGTTTTCATTTGAGTATATGTCAAACATAAAACTCTAATTTAAATTTAAGTTATGCACAGATTATTTTACATGAATTTGATTATATCATACATGCTTGATTATTTTTAAGGTTTTATTTTCTCTATAATTTGCTTCCTTTTCCCCTTCTTTTTTCTTTGCCACTGCATACCATTTCCTCAACTCATACAAACATATAACCAAGTAAGGTCTGAATGTACACATGTAATTTTTGTTGCTGTTGTTATCTGCCATCAAGTCTGGCCCAACTCATAGCGACCCCTCCTTGGGTTTCCGAGGCGTATCACTACAGAAGTAGATTGCCCCATATTTCCTCTCAGGAGTGGCTAGTGGGTTTGAACCACCAGCCTTCTGGTTAGCAGTCAAGTGCCTTAGCCACTATACCACCAGAATTCCCACGCATGTAATTAAGAAGCTCTATATATATCAATCTGCTTTTGTAGTGACATCACCTCGGAAACCCAAGGAGTGTTCGCTATCAGTTGGATCTGACTCTACGGCAGTGAGTTTGGTCTTGTTTTGGTTTATACATGACCATAAAGAGCTCTGATAGCACAGTGCCTAAGGCATCTAACTGCTAATGAGAATGGTTGTGGTTCAAACCCACCAGCCACTCCATGGAAGCAAGATTGGACAATCTACTTCTGTAAAGATTTACTGCCTTGGAACCTCACTGGGGATCACAATGAGTCAGAATTGACTTGACAGCAGTGAGTTTGGTTTGTTTTTTATATGTTATCATACAGTCATATAAATTATATAGACTTTTAACATGAGTTTAGATGAATCAGGTTATAAGAACTCAAGTTTCCAATACTTTTCATTTACTGTTCTAATTTTGTCTTGAAAAGTAATTCTTCTCATTTACCATTTTTCTTATGGATTTCTTTTGCTTCATAAACAGAAGGCACCATCACATTAGAACCAGCCACATAGTCATAATTTTATATGTAATGCATTTTGTGGCAAGTTCTCCATTTGATGGTTTAGGTTTGTGAACTCGTAGCACCGAAAATATTGTGCAAATTGCAACTCATGATGTTATTTCTTTTGGTGATTATGGTATCACTAGCTCTGTTTCCCTAAATGTTAAATTCCCTAAGGCATATATACATATTTATTTCCTTTTAAAAAGTATGGTTGAAAGTGCATAGTAGTTATTAAAAAAAAAAATTAAAAATAATTTGGTAGCCATGTAGTAGAATAATGAATGAATTCATAGAGCTTTCCAGGCTTTTTCTTTCAGTTTGGTAGGTTTTGTTTCTTTATAGATATTTGTCCATTTCAAATTTGTAGACTGAAGTTATCATAAATATTTTAAATATCTGAAAAATTCTGATATAGGTTATTTGTATCTTTCTCTACCTTTTAATAATATATCTATAACTTGTGTCAGAGATTTATCTATTTTATTTTACTAATCTTTATGGATTGAATTGTGTCCCCAAAGAGTATGTTTGGAAATCCTAATCTCTATGCCTATGGTTATAATTCCATTTGGGAAAGGGTCCTCTCTATTATGTTGAGGACCCTTTTGGTCAATCTCTTTTGGTCTATAAAAGAGATCAAAAGCAAGCTAGCAAAGAGAAATTGAGGAAGAGAGATGCCAAACACACAAAGATTGCCTAGGAACAGAAGACCAAAAGTGACAAGGACCTTCTTCCAGCAGCAACAGAGCAAGAAAGGTTTCCCAAGAGACAATGTTCTCAATTCAGAATTCCAGTCTCCTAGATGCGTAGTGCCTAAGGCATTTGACTGCTAACCAGAAGGCTGGCAGTTCAAACCCACCAGCCACTCCTCAGAAGGAAGGCTGGGCAACATACTTCCATAGTGATACTGCCTCAGAAACCCAAGTCATGATGAGATGAATCCGACTTGACAGCAGTGAGTTAGTTGAGATTTGAGGCATTAAATACCAGTGATGAAAGATCAGATGAGTTGTGGGACATTATCAAGGACATCATACATGAAGAAAGCAAAAGATCATTGAAGACATGAAAGAAAGAAAAGACCAAAATGGATGTCAGAAGAGACTTTGAAACTTACTCTTCAATGGAGAATAACCAAAGCAAAAGGGAAGGAATGATGAAATAAAAGAGCTGAAAGGCAAGTTTCAAAGTGCACCTTTGAAAGTAAAGAAAGCAAAGTAAAATATTATAATAAAATGCACAAAAACGTGGAGCTAGAAAATCAAAAGGGAAGAACATGTTTAGCATTGCTGTAGCTGAAAGAACTGAAGAAAATATCCAAGCCTAGAGTTGCAATATTGAAAGATATGAAACTATGGGAAAAATGTTGAATGATGCATGAATCATCAAAAGAAGATGGGAGGAATATGCAGTTACTGTACCAAACATAAGTGATTGACATTCAACCATTTTAGGAGGTAGCATATGATCAAGAATTGATAGTAATGAAGGAAGAGGTCCAAGTTACACTGAAGGCATTGGAAATCAATCAATAAATAAAGATAAATAAAAACAAGGCTCTGGATATAGACAGAATATTCATTGAGATATTTCAATAAAAAGATGCAGCTCTGACAGTGCTCACTCATTTATGCCAAGATATTTAGAAGACTGGTACCTGGCCGACAGACTGGAAGAGATATAGTCCAAAGAAAAGTGATCCAAGAGAATGTGGAAATTATTGAACAATACCACATCACACACAAAATTTTGTTGAAGATAATTCAAAAATGGCTGCAGCTGCATATTGACAGGAAACTTACAGAAATTCAAGTCAGATTCAAAAGAGGATGTAGAACAAGGGATATCGCTGCTGAAATTAGATGGATCTTGGCTGAAAGCAGAGAATACTGAAAAGATATTTACCTGTGTTTTATTGACCATACAAAGGCATTATACTGTATGAATCATGGCAAATTATGGATAACATGTACAAAGACATGGAGCTAGAACAGGAATTCCAAGGAACAGGAACAGGAATTCCAGAACACTTTATTGTGCTCATGAGGAAACTTTTCATAAACCAAGAGGCAGTCATTGAAACAGAACGAGGAGATACTTCGTGATTTAAAATCAGGAAAGATGTGCATCAGTGTTGGACCATTTCACCGTACTTATTCAAACTGTATGCTGGGCAAATAATCTGAAAATTTAGGCTATATGAAGAAGAATGAAGCATTGGGATTGGTGGAAATTCATTAGAAACCTGTGATAACTCAGATGACACAACCTTGCTTGCTGAAAATGAGCATGACTTGAAGCACTTGTGATGAAGATCAAAGACTACAACTTTCAGTATGGACAGTTGTTGTTGTTAGGTGCTGTTGAGTCATCTCCAACTCACAGTAACTTTATGTACAACAGAATGAAACATTACCCGGTCCTGTGAGAGCCCCATGATCCCTGGTATACTTAAGACCATTGTTCCAGCCACTGTGTCAATCCATTTTGTTGAGGGCCTTCCCCTTTTTTGTTGACCCTCCCATTTGCCAAGGATGACATCCTTCTCCAGAGATGGTCCCTTCTGACAACATGACCAAAGAAGGTGAAACAAAGTCTGGCCATACTCGCTTCCAAGGAGCATTCTGGCTGTGCTTCTTCCAGGATAGATTTGTTAGTTCTTTTAGAAGTACATGATACTCTCAGTATTCTTAGCCAACATCACAACTCAAAAGCATCAACTCTTCTTCGGCGTTCCTTATTCATTGTCCAGCTCTCACGTGCACAGGAGGCAATTGAAAATACCATAGCTGGGTTAGATGCACCTTAGTCTTCAAGGAGATATTTTTGCTATTCTTCACTTGAAAGAGGTCTTTTGCAGCAGATTGGCCCAATGCAATATGTCTTTTGATGTCTTGACTGCTGCTTCCATTGGTGTTGATTGTAGAACCAAGTAATACGAAGTCTTTGACAATGTCAATCTTTTCTCCATTTATTGTGATGTTGCTTATTGGTCTAGTTGTGAGAATTTTTGTTTTCTTTACTTTGAGGCATAATCCATACTGCAGACAGTAGTCTTCAATCTTAATCAGCAAGTGCTTCAAGTCATCCTCACTTTCAGAAAGCAAAGTTGTGTCATCTGCATACCACAGGCTGTTAATTAGACTCCTCCAATCTTGATGCCACATACTTCTTCATATAGTCCAGCTTCTTGGATTATTTGCTCAGCATGCAGATTGAATAAGTGTGGTGAAAGGATACAACCCTAACAGACTCCTTTACTGATTTTAATCATGCAATATCACCTTGTTCTGTTTGAACAACAGCCTCCTGGTATATGGATAGGTTCCTCATGAGTACAATTAAGTGTTCTGGAATTCCCAGTCTTCTCAATTTTATCCACAATTTGTTATGATCCACACAATTAAATGTTTTTGGATAGTCAATAAAACAAAAGTAAACATCTTTCTGGTATTCTTTGCTTTCAGCCAAGATCCATCTGACATCAGTTATGATATCCTCATTCCACATCCTCTTCTGAAACCAGCTTGCATTTCTAGAAGTTTTCAGTCAATATACTGCTGCAACCATTTTAAAATTATCTTCAGTAAGACTTTACTTGCACGTGATATTAATGATATTGTTTGAAAATTGCCACATTCTTCGGGATCACCTTTCTTTGGAATGGGTACAAATATGGATCTTTACCAGTCAGTTGGCCAGGTAGCTGTCTTCTAAATCTCTTGGCATACCCGAGTGAGTGCCTTCAGCACAGTGTCCATTTGTTGAAACATCTCAATAGGTATTCCATCAACTCCTGGAGAGTTGTTTTTCACCAATACCTTCAGTGCAGCTTTGACTTCTTCCCTCAATACCATTGATTCTTAATCATGTGCCATCCCCTGAAATGGACGAACATTGACCAATTCTTTTTGGTATAGTGACTCTGTGTATCCCTTCCATCTTCTTTTGATGTTTCCTACATCATTCAATATATTGAACATAGAATCTTTCAATATTGCCACTCGAGGCTTAATTTTTTTCCTCAGTTCTTTCAGGTTGAGAAATGACAAGTGTGTTCTTCTCTTTTGGTTTTCTAATTCCAGCTCCTTGCACATTTCATTATAATAATTGACTTTGTTTTCTCAAGCTGCTCTGTGAAATCTTCTCTTCAGTTCTTTTATTGTGTCATTTTTTTTCCTCATTTCTCTTAGCTACTCTCCATTCAAGGGCAAGTTTTAGAGTCACTTCTGACATCCATTTTGGTCTTTTCTTCCTTTTCTGTCTTTTTAATCATCTTTAGCTTTCTTCATGGATGATGTTCTTGATGTCATCCCACAATTCCTCTGGTTTTTGGTCATTGGTGTTCAGTTCATCAAATCTATTCTTTAAATGGTCTCTAAATTCAGGAGGGATATAATCAAGGTCATATTTTGGCTCTCATAGACTTGTTTTAATTTTCTTCAGCTTCAACTTGAACTTGCATATGAGCAGTTGATGGTCTATTCCACAATCAGATCCTGGCCTGATTTTGGCTGAAGATATTGACCTTCCCCACCATCTCTTGCCACAGATGTAGTCAGTCTGATTCCTGTGTACTCTGTCTGGTGAAGTCCACGTGTATAGCTGCCATTTGTGTTGTTGAAGAAAGGTATTTGCAATGAATACATTGTTGGTCTTGCTAAATTCTATCATGTGATCTCCAGCATTATTTCTATCACCAAGGCCATATTTTCCAACTCCGGGTGATATTACTTTGTATCCAATTTTTATGTTCCAATCACCAGTGATAATCAACACATCTTGACAGCATGTTTAGTCAATTTCAGACTGCAGAAGTTGGTAAAAATTTTCAATTCCTCTTCTTTGGCTTTGGTGATTGGTGCATAAATTTGAATAATAGTAGTATTAACTGGTCTTATTTGTAGGTGTATTATCACTGATAGAATTGTACTTCAGGATAGATCTTGAAACATTCTTTGGGATGATGGATGCCATGCCATTCTTCTTTAATTTTTCATTCCTAGCATAATAGGTGACATGATTGTCTGACAAAATCGCCAAGATATCAATCTTTATGCATTCTATTTCATTTTTGACAACTTCCAATTTTCCTAGGTTCATACTTAGCACATTCCATATTCCAGTTATTAATGGATGTTTGCAGCTGTTTCTCCTCATTTTGAGACATTCTACAGCAGCGAATGGAGGTCCCAAAAGCTGTATTCTGTCCATATCATTAAGGTCGGCTATGCTATGAGGAGGCAGCTCTTCCTCAGTCATATTTTGAATCCCTTCTGACCTAAGGGGCTCATCTTCTGGCACTGTACTGGACAATGTTTCAGGGCTACTCATAATGTTTTCAACTAATATATCAGACAGTGTTTTAGTGTTATTCATATGGTTTTCACTGGCCAGTTCTTTGAGAAGTAGATAGCTTCTTCCTTCTTCTGAGTCTGTCTTAGTCTTGAAGCTCTGCTGAAACCTGTCTACCATGGGAAACCCTGCTGGCATTTGAAACACTGGCAGAATAGCCTCCAGCCCCACAGCAACATGCAAGCCACCATAGTATGACAAACTGACAGACAAGTTTGTCTCCCTTAGTTGTTCCAGACCACTCTGTTCACTTATGGCATCCCTTGGCCACTCCAAGACCTGCCTGTCCTGCATGCCCAGTTCACTGCTCACCTGACCTGCTCCAGCTGCTCCAAATCTCAGTATGAATTACTCCTCAACCTAAAGAGAACAACTATCCTCACAATTGAAACAGTAATTAATATTGTGCTAAATGGAGAGAATATTGAGGTTGTCAAGGATTTAATTTTATTTGGAGCCACAGTCAGTGCTCATAGAAACAGCAGTGAATAAATCAAATGATATATTGTATTGGGCAAAACAGCTGCAAAGACTCTTCAAAGTGTTAAAAAGCAATGATATCATTTTGAAGACTAAGCTACACCTGATCCAAGCCATGGTATTTTCAGTAGTCTCATATACAACTGAGATGGAGAATGAATAAGGAAGGTTGCAGAAGAATTGATGCATTTGAATGGTGGTGTTGGTGAAGAATATTGAATGGACTAATGCTAGAACAAACAAATCTGTCTTGGAGGAAGTAAAGCTGCAATGCTCCTAGAAGTGAGACTGGTCAGATTCCATCTCTCTTAATTTGGCCATGTTGTCAGAAAGGACCAATTCCTGGACAAGGATATAATGCTTGGTAAAGCTGAGGGTCAGTGAGTAAAAGGAATCTCAGTGAGATGGATTGACACAATGATTGCTATTATGGGTTCAATCATGGTGTCTATTGTGAGGATGGTGCCTTCCTGGGCAGTGTTTTTTTCTGTTATGTGTAGTGTCTCTATGAGTAGAAACCTATTTGACAGTTCCTAATAACAACAAGAGTCTCCTAAATTGTGATAAAATAGCTTTCAGTTTGTTAAAGCCACCCATTTGTGGTATTTCTGTTAAACTAGCAGTAGATAACTAAGACAATGATGAAAGAATTACTTTTGACTTCTTGATACACTTACAGTTCTTATTTTATTAATTTATGTTCTTAATAGGGAGATCTGGTAGCTTAGTACCTAAGGCACTTGACTGCTAACCAGAAGGCTGGCGGTTCAAACCCACCAGCCACTCCTCGGAAGGAAGATGGGACAACCTACTTCCATAGTGATATTGCCTCAGAAACCCAAGGAGGGATTCTATAAGTCAGGTCTGACTTGATGGCACATAACAACAACAACAACAACATGTTCTTAGTATTTTGCCTCTCTTTTGTATATTGACTTTTTTTCTGATATAATATTATATAATAATAGCCCATTAGCCTCTTTTTTTCTTTTCCACGATATGAATTAAAACTTGTAAATGTTCCCTTAACTATTATTTTTGCATGTTGAACAATTCAGAAAGAGATATAATAATATTGATATGTAGTATTTTTGCTGCAATTTATTTCAAACCTGTATTAGTTTCTATGATATATCTTTTGAGAGCTATAGAGAAACACTATTCTCTCGTATTAACTTTTCTATTGATATCAAATATAATTGACTATAGTAGAAGAAAAAAAGTACTTCAATTCTTTGGTATTTTTATTTATGTTACTGTCCACTATATGCTCTTTTTAATTCTGGTCAAGTTTTGGCAAATGTTTCTTACATGAATGACACTATTCTGATTTTTTGGTGAGTAATATTCTTTGTATATCAAAGAAATAAATTCTTTTAAAAAATATGTTTTTCAAACCTTGTCTACACATCTTAACATTTATTTGGTAAAACTTTCCATTGTTATAGTGTATTTGCCTATCTTTACTTTTAGTTTTAGATTTCATTTTATTCGGATCCACAATCTATACTCATGGAAGCAAGAGTAAGGAAATAAGATGTCGCATTGCACTGGATAAATCTGCTGCAAAAGACCTGTTTAAAGTTTTAAAAAGCAAAGATATACTCTGAAGACTAAGGTGCAAATAATCCAAACCATGGCATTTTCAGTCGCTTCATACACATGTGAAAGCTGGACATCATTGTCCATAAGGAAGACCAAAGTAGAATTGATGCCTTTGAATTGTAGTGTTGGTGAAAAATACAAAAAATAGTACGGACTGCCAGAAGAACAAACAAATCTATCCTGGAAGAAAGTGTAGGTAGAATGCTCCTTAGACACAAGAATGGCCAGGCTTTATCCACCTACTTTGGTCATGTCAGAAGTTACCAGTCCCTGGAGAAAGTTATCATATTTGGTAAAGTAGAGGGTCAGAGAAAAAGGGGAAGGCATTCGATGAGATAGGATGACACGGTGGCTGCAACAATGGGCTGAGGCATAGTAAGAGTTGTGAAGATGGCGCAGGACAGGGTCATGTTTCGTTCTGTTGTATGCAGGGTTGTTAAGAGTCAGAATTGACTCTATGGCCCCTAACAACGACAAAACTTTTAGTTTTATCAAATTTTATTTTTTGTGCTCATATTCATATTGTTAGATGAAAACAAATCTGTGATTATTATATGTATATCTTCCTGTTATTCGTAAGATTATCATTTGGAAGAGTAAGTGCTCCAGACCCAAGCCATGGTATTTTCAGTCACCTCATATGCATGTCAAAGCTGGATGATGAATAAAGAAGGCTGAGGAAGAATTGATGCATTTGAATTGTGATATTGGCAAAGAATACTGTAAATGCCTGGCCTACCAGAAGAACAGGAGCTCTGGTAGCGTAGTGACTAAGGCATTTGGCTGCTAATCAGAAGCCTGGAGGTTCAAACCCACCAGCCACTCCTCAGAAGGAAGGTTGGGTAATCTACTTCCATAGTGATACTGCCTTGGAAACCCAAGGAAGAGTCGCCAGGAGTTGAGTCTGATTCGACGGCACACAACAAGAACAGCAACAATAGAAGAAGAACAAATAAATTTGTCTTAGAAGAGGTACAGCTGGAATGCTCCTTAGAAGCTAGAATCGCCAAACTTCATCTCACGTAATTTGGTCATGTGGTCAGAGAGAACAAGCCCTAGAGGAAGATGTCATGCTTAGTAGAGGGTCAACGAAAAAAGGGTAGAGCCTCAATGAGATGGTAACACAGTGGCTGCAATAATGGGTTCAAGCATAGCAATGATTTTAAGGATGGCAGAGAACCTGGAAGTGTTTATTCTGTCATACTTTGGGTCACAATGGGTGGGTGCCAACTTGATAGCATCTAACAACATATATATATCTTGGATTATTTGCTTAGCATACATGTAGAATAAGTATCGTGAAAGGATACAACCTTGCAATATGCAGATGACACAGTCTTGCTTGCTGAAAGTGAAGCTGACTTGAAGCACTTACTAGTGAAGATCAAATACAACCTTCAGTATGGATTACACTTCAATGTAAGGAAAACAAAAGTCCTCAAAACTGGACCAATAAGCAACATTATGATAAATGGAGAAAATACGGAAGTTGTCAAGATTTCATTTTGCTTGTATCCCAAATCAAATGCTATGGAGCAACAGTCAAAAAATCAAACAACATATTAAATTGTTTCTATACATCTTTGATTTTCTTTACTTTTCTTTGTACAGACTGGGAAAGACCACAGTTGCACCTTTTAGGGAGCTTTGGTAGCATAGAGGCTAAGAAACTTGCCTGCTAACCAGACGGCTGGCGGTTCAAACCCACCAGCCACTCCTCGGAAGGAAGGTTGGGCAATCCTA
>NW_006921668.1:10757884-10759612 GCF_000298275.1 Orycteropus afer afer
TGTAGAGGTTGACAAGTCCCAAATTTGTGTGTCAAACATCAAGCTGGAGCTAAAGAGGCTGATAAACCCAAGATTATCAGGCAGTATAGCAGTCTGATGACTTCAGCAGATGAGAAATCCAAGGTTGACAGGCAAAATGGCAGATTGTTGACTCACAAGCTATGAAGGCCACAGTCCCAAGACTGGCAGGCATATAGAAGGATTTACATCCAACAGAAAGTCCCACAATTTTTGCAGAATGTCCATATATGAATTGGAAGCAGGTCACATTCCTGAAGAAACTCCTTTTCAACTGATTGGCTGCTTGAAGCATATTCCACCATGGAGGTGACTACCTTACATCAGATTTCATCATGGGAATGACAACACCACAGCTGCTCAAACCACTCATAATCATCAACCATCCCAGTTGACATACAAACTTAACTATCACAGAACCTACACACACACACACAAACACACACACTTTTGTAGTCCCATTCACTTTCCCATCTCTGTTCAGCTTGAATGTCTATCTATCCACTCATAGATTATTTTTATTAATGTTATTGCAGGATTGTGTATACAATAATATTTAGCTTTGTTCCCTTTAACTCTTATGTTCCTCCAAGTGTCTTCCTTTGCTCTGATCGTTTTGTGCTGACCTCCTTCTTATGGTATATGGCCTTTCTCTTCCCCCAAGTTAATACATATTTACCTACTAGTTGGTGATTTACCCACCCTTCAGCTCAGCAAAAAGGGTGTTGGAATGGCTTCTGACCTCCTCTACTTTCACAAGAGGAAGAGAGAACCACAGCTCATGGCTAGTTCCTATGAAGCAGAGGTCAGACATGCCATCCCTCTCCAAGTTTTTCACCAATTCTGGCACCAAACTTCCCTCCCATGGCACTCTCTACTTCTCTACTGGATTGGATCATCTATTTTATTGGCCACACAGAAGTCACAGACAGTACTCATGGCTATGGGGTTTATTAGGGAAGTAATAGGTTACAAACCAGGATCAGGACCACTCAGGATGTAGGTCTTTGATCAGGACATATTTTCTCAGCCACTCCACAGGCATGCTTCTACCTGACCTCAGTCTCTGCCTCTCTCAGGGAAGTATTACAAAGCTCTTTTAATTCTGCCCAGAGTACCCAGACACACCCCACTCCACCAGCAAGCTCCGTGTCCAAAGGAACTCAGTTTTCTCACTCTGTGGGCCAGGAAGTCTGCCACTGTGCCTCATGCCAATCTCCTGGTTTGTTATGCTTCCTCTGCTGCCACTGTCTCTCTGCCATCTTTCTGTCATCTTAGTACAAGGATCTCAGATCAAAGGACACACTTCATTCCTGGCTCTTTTTCAAGTTAGTGAGATCACTTTTTTCCCACCTTTAGTATGGCTCATTTTAAGCCTACCAAAATGGCAAAACTGACCAGTCTGGACATTGACATTCCCAACACCTTATTTGTATGGCCCCACCTCCACAAGAATGCTGTGTACCTTATTTAAATGAGTAGCAAGCTATTCAATACTCTTGGTGGCCCATAAACACATTTGCATAGTCTTACACAGTCATCAAGTAGTAGCTACAAAGACCGTGACTAGAAGGACTGTATTAAGAAATTCCCTGTACCACAGTCCACCCCTGGCTATTCTAGACATTGGCCCTTTCATACTTGAAAGATAAATATCCCTTCCCAATCATTTTAAGTATAAGCACATCCGTGAAAGTGTGTACACCAGTC
>NW_006921668.1:10759712-10777046 GCF_000298275.1 Orycteropus afer afer
TATATAACTTACAGATGTTGAGCTGTAAAGTCGGATCCAACTCATAGTGACCCCTCCTTGGGTTTCTGAGGCAGTATTTCTGTGGAAGTAGTTTGCCCAATCTTCCTTCCGAGGAGTGGCTGGTGGGTTTGAACCATCAGTCTTCTGGTTAGCAGTCAAATGCCTTAGGCCCTATGCTACCAGAGCACCTCCATTTTATATAGCTAATTCCCAAATTCCTTACTGAATCAGTACTCTGAGGAGACAAGTTCACTTCTCTTAAGGATCATCTGTTCTGGTTGAATTTTTAAACATCTGCATCCATGAGCAAAATCCAGTCAAGAGCAAGCCATCAAACTGCAACAATTTACACCAGCTCATACTGTCAAACATCTTTCCCTTCATTTGGTCTGGTTCTAGTCAGCTCAGTCCTAGCTGCCCAAGCTAGGTCAATAGGTACCAGTCATAAGCTTGGGAGTTTACACACCTCCCTGCACTTCAGACTAGTCATCTCCTTTTCTCATCCCTAGCCCCTATGAGCTAGGTTTATGGATGCCAAGCTCATGGATGCAGATGTTTAAACATCTTATTTTCATTCTTGCACTTCCCCCACTTTTACTCATCAAGTGGACTCAGATAGTCATCACAAGCAAGAAGCATACCAGGCTGTCTAATCCTTTTAACTTCCTGGACCTTTTAACTTCCAGTCCTGGAAGATTATTTATTTATTTGTTTATTTGTTTATTTATTTAATAATCCATGCATTTTTCTGCCTTGATCCAACTAAAGAAGAAACATGAAATTCAAAAAGTCCTATAGCCATTTTTCCCTCCCTGCAGGTCTTTCCTTCAAACACAAATCTCCTGTTCTTTCAGCAGTTCTTGTCTGGTTGGGTCTGCATATCTTTTCAAATTATAATTTCCTGGGTGAGACTCAGTTTTTTATCTAAGCTCCCAATATGGTATACACAGGGATACTGCTTGAAACAAAAAGCAGCTGTGTTTCTTCTAGGCAAATCCTACTTCCCCTTTTAGCTTATTCAATCAAGTATTGGCTGAAGGTTGAATTACACACTGTTTTGTTCTTCTCGTGCCTCTCTAACAGGAAAACAAGTGGATGGCTTGAACAAACAGATTTATTCTCTTACATTTTAGGAAGCTAGAAATGTGAGTTCAAAGTGCTAGCTCTAGGGACTGGTTGAAGAACTCTTGCTCTAGGCTTCAGCTGTGCCTCTTGCTTCTGGCCCACTGGAGCAGGAGGTATCTTTTAACTCAGGCAGCTGCTGGCTGCTAAGGTTGACAAATTCAAGGTCAACAAGCAAAATGTCACAGTACCAAGATTAGCAAACAACATAACAGGCCACTAGTTAAAGTTCAGAAATAGTCCCAAGATCAGCAGGCAACATGGCAGGCCACTGAGATGAAGACTCAGTCAAATGCAGGATGCCAACATGCCAAGAGCTCAAGACCATTCTCAAAGCATCTTCATATATGCTGGAAGCAGACCACACCCCTAAGGCAGCTACTCAGTTGCTCACAGTAAATTCTACCAGGAAGTTGATTACTAGTCTCATCATGGGAAATAACTACATCCAGCTGTCCAGCCAATCAAAACAAAGACCAAGCAAATTAACGTATAACTTTAACTACCACACACACCCTTTATTGTCTATGCTCATTAAGCATTTCTATCATTCTACAAAGTAAGAGAAACATTCAAAATCCACAGTATATCACATAATCCACATACATAATACTATTGAAAACATTCCATTTCCATATTCTCTTTTCCACGTCTGACTATCTTCCAATTTGTATGCACCCTGCTCTCTATCAATCATCTCCTTTGATCAGCCTGGCTCTTGCCCCAGTTTTTTTTTCCCTTCAGCTGAAGCATAACATCTCTTACTTTTCTTTCAACCAGTACAGGTAACAACAACAAAAATAATCATCTATGAATCAAATGTTTCACTTCCTAGACCCTTTCTTTCTTTCTCTTTCAAAGTCCCATACTTCCATAACTGCAGCCCATGCAGTGCATCCCACTACTGATGCCAACTGCAAAAACGGGTGTGGGGATGGTTTCTGACCTCCTTTAACTTCATAAGGGAGAGAGAGAAAGAGATGAACATCAACAGCTCAAGGATAGTTTCTATAAATTGGAGGTCAGATATGTGCCACCCTCCAATCTTTTGACCAATTCTGGCACAAACTATCCCTCTTATTATACTTACCACTTCTCTGCTTATTTCTATAATTCTTTGCAATCAATAGACATGCAGAAGTCACAGACATTATTCAAAATTATGGAGTTTATTAGGGAAGTAACAGGTTATGATTTACAATCAAGAACACCCAGGATAAAATTCTTTGATCAAGACACCTCTTCTCAGCCATGTCTCAGGCACACTTCCTCTGGCCTTGGCCTCTGCCTTGCTAGGACAAGTGTTACAAAGTTCTTTTAGCTCTGCCCAGAGCGGTACTCCAGTTTGTCAGCAAGTCTCCTGCATGGAGGCACTCAGCTTTCTCACTCTGTGGGCTGCCTGATACTCTGTTTCATATCAGCCTCTGGGTCTGTTGATTCTGCTGCCTCTGCTAATATCATTACTCTACCATCTCTCTGCCATCACAGTGCAGGGATCTTGGGTCCAAGGATGAGCTCCACTCCTGGCTCTTCTTTCTTGATGGTAGTGAGCTCCCTCTTTCTGCCTTTGGGATGGCTCATGTTACGCCTAACAAGATGGCAAAGGTGACCAATTCCAACGTTAGAGTCCTATACAAATTATGTGCATGGTCCCACTACCACAAGAGTGCCATGTATCTTATTAACATTATTAGCAAGCTATCCAATGCCCTTGGTGGACCACAAGTACATTTTTGTTGTTGTTATATGCCTTTGAGTCAGACCCAACCCATAGTGACCCCTCCTTGGGTTTCTGACACAGTATCAGTATGGAAGTAGATTGCCAAATCTTCCTTCTGAGGAGTGGCTGGTGGGTTTGAACCACCAGCCTTCTGGTTAGCAGTCAAGTGCTTTCTACCAGAGCTCCTACAAGTACAATACATTACATTTACGTAATCGCACCTAGTCATCTGATAACTCAAAACTAAAAAAAAAGGAGCTCTGGTGGCATATTGCCTAAGGCATTTGACTGCTAACCAGAAGGTTGGCCGTTCAAACCCACCAGCCACTTCTCGGAAGGAAGATGGGGCAGTCTACTTTCATAGAGATATCTCCTTGGAAAAGTCACAAAAAGCATGGCTAAAAGGGCCATATTAAGTAGTTCACTGCACCCCCCTCCCTGCCACCAACCTTTAAAGAATGATTCTTTCCTTGTGTAAATCTTTTCTAGAATGCTTACAATGTTTACAACACTATTGGTCCATTTGTGATTGCCTAATTTCATTCAGCATAATATCCTCTAAGTTCATATATGGGATGAGCTGTTTTGCAGATTCATTGTTATTCTTTAAAGTTGCAATGTATGCCATTGTGTGTATGCATCATAGTTTGTTAATTCATGCATTTGTTGATGGTCATTTAGGTTGTTTCTGTCTTTTTGCTAATGTGAATAATGCTTCAATGAATGTAGGTGGATGTATATCTATGTTTGTCAATGCTCTTTTTTTTCTAGGATATGTACCTAGTAGTGGGATTGCTGGATCACATGACATTTCTATTTCTAAGTTTTTAAGAAAGCACCATACCATTTTCCACAGCAGTTGCCCCATCTTACAGTCCCACCAGCAGTGTATGATAGTTCTCTAGTCTCTTCACACCTTCATCAGTAGTTGCTGTTTTCTGATGTGTTGAACTTTTCTATCAGTGCTGGGATGAGGTGATATCTTGTTGTTTAGTTTGTATTTCTCTAATGGCTAATTATCATGGACTTTTCTTCATTGATTTCTTAGCTGTCTGGGTGACTTCTTTGGTGAAAATCTGTTTATTTTTCAATTTCTTTTTAGCTGCATTAATTTGCATACAAATAAGGGAATGAAATATTATTTTTTCAATGAATAACTATGGCCCTCTTGTTAAAGTTAATATTGAGGTATTACCAAAAACAAACAAACTCACCACCGTTGAGTCAGATCTGACTCACAGCAACCCCTCTTTGGGTTTCCGAGGTGTTATCAGCACATAAATAGGTTGCCCCATCTTCCTTCTGAAGAGTGACTGGTGGGTTTAAACCATCAGCCTTCAGGTTAGCAGTCAAATGCCTTAGGCACTATGGTACCAGAGCTCCTATTAAAGTACCAGTATCATCTAAATTGTCTCTGTTTCATCCAAAGAAATACTGACAAATTCATTCTTATTGGAATTCCTCTTGGAATAAATCTTCTGAGAATGAGATCCTAAAGGAGATATAACTGATTCCTTTCACTGTCCTTCTGTCCCGCAACCCATTTCTCATCTATTCTAGGATTAGTAATTATAAGATTTTGTACAATTGACCTGTATTAAATTAACACCTAGAAAAGAAAAAAAAAATTCACAACTTTGATCAAATAATTTCAAAACCATTCACTCAACCTTAGCATCTGTTGCTCACAACTCTTGAAAAACTTTAGACAAGTTCTGTGAGAAAACACAAAGCAGCAATAGAAGACACAGGCAACTACAATATATACAAAGAGCTCATTGATGCAGCACTCACTGGCCTAATTCATACCTTGTTCACATTTGTTTGCAGAGTCAGAATGTAAGGCAGACTTTTTTTTTGAATTTTATTTATTTTGTTATTGTTGATAATATACACAACGAAACATACAGCAATTCAATCTTTTGTACATATACAATTCAGTGACCTAGATTATATTCTTTGAGCTTTGTAGCCATTCTCATTTTCCTTTTCTGAGTTGCTTCTCCCCCATTACCATAAATTTATTGGCCCCTGAGGTTCCTATTCAATCTTTTAAATTGGTGTTGTCCATTTGATCCCATATAGATGTTGCTTTCTTTCTTTTTTTTTTAATGCATTTTATTGAAATATAATTTTTGTACAGTGAAATACATAAAACTAAAGTGACATGGGTCAATGCATTTTTTTTTTGTAGTGTTCTCTCCCCTCCCCTCCCACTCCTGGCAACCAACAAAGAAAGTTTCCCTCCATATATAAACCTTTCCTTGACCCTCCACAGCAACAAACTAATACTATATTTGTCCTTCTGTGATTGACTTATTTCACTCAGCATAATGTTCTCCAAGTTCATCCATATTATGTGCTGTTTTGCAGACTCTTTAGTGCTGCATAGCATTCCATTGTGTGTATGTACCATAGTTTGGTCATCCACTCTTCTGTTGATGGCACGTAGATTGTTTCCATCTTTTTGCTATTGTAAATAGTGCTGCGGTGAACATGGGTGTGCATATATCTGTTCCTGTCCTGGCTCTCACCTCTGTAGGATATATACCTGATAATGGGATTGCTGGGTCAAATGGTATCTCCAATTCCAGCTTTCTAAGGAATCACCATACCGCTTTCTACAGTGGTTGTATTCCTTCACAGTCTCACCAGCAGTGTATGAGAGTCCCAATCTCTCTTCATCCCTGCCAGCATTTTTTATTTTCTGTCTCATTGAACCTTGCCATCAGTGCTGGGGTGAGATGATATCTCATTGTTTTGATTTGCATCTCTCTGATGACCAGTGATCATGAGCATCTCTTCATGTATTCTGAATATCTTCCTTGGTGAAGTGTCTATTTGTGTCTTCTGCCATTTTTCAATTAGATTGTTAATTACTTTGCTTTTGAGGGGTTGGATTTTTTTTTTTTACAAATTGTAGAGATAAGTCCCTTGCTGGGTATGTAATTATCAGCAAATATGAATTTGCTGCTGTCATTTTTGTTACGTGCTTTTTTGTGGTGTCAATTTCTTTGTTCCATATAATTTTCTGTGCTGAGTTCACTTTGTTTATGAATTTTGTTATCACTTCCTTCATTGCTATTGTTTTAGTATTTGCTAAATATTTTCACTGGTCCTCTTTTTTATTTTGATGTGAAGGTTTATCATTTTCCTTTGAGGTTATCCTGTGATTTATAGTTTTCTTCCCAAGTTTAGAACAGTGCATTCTATCTTGTAGTTGTCTTGACTTCCCTACCATCTAGAAGTTCTGTGACAACATAGTATTTTCTCTCTTTTTGTTTTGTAGTTGTCCTCATTTGTCAATTGATGTCTCTGGTTCCCTGTTTACAATCTTGTAGGCTTTTTTACTTTGGACACTTCCATAGCTGGGTTGGTTTCAGGGTTATATCTGCATGTGTGTTAATGGTCAGTTGTCTGCTGTTGTTGCTTCTCTGTCCAAAGGGCTCCCTTTAACATCTCTTGTAAGGTTGGTCTGGTTTAAACAAATTCCCTTAATTTCTGCTTATCTGGAAATGTCCTAATTTCACCATCATATTTGAGGGACAGTTTTGCTGGGTACATAATTCTTGGTTGGAAATTTTTCTCTTTCAGGGTTTTATATATACCCTCCCATTGTCTTCTCGCCTGCATTGCTTCTGCCAAGAAATTCGAGCTTAGTCTTATTGGTTGTCCCTTGTAGGTAACTCCTCATTTTTCCCTTGCTGCTTTCAGGATTCTTTCTTCATCTTTGGTTTTGGTGAGTTTGATGATGATATGTCTTGGTGATCTTCTTTTGGGGTCTATCTTGTTTGCGGTTCATTGGACTTCTTGAATGGATATATTCTCATCTTTCATCATACCAGGAAAATTCTCTTCCAGCAAAACTTCAACAATTTTCTCTGCTGTTTTATTTGTCTCTTCCTGTTCTGGAATTCCAGTTACCCGTAGATTATTCCTTTTGATGCTATCCCACATGAAACTTAGGCTTTCTTCATTTTGTTTTGATCTTTTTTTCTGATTGATTGATCCCTTTCAAAAGAAGTATTCAGGTATTTGCTGTCAATCTCACTAATTCTGTCTTCCATTGATTCAATTCTATTCTTTTGCCCTTTCAATGTGTTATCTATTTCTGAAAATTTAGTATTAATCTTCTTGATTTCTGTCTGTAGATTTTGTATCATTTCTAATTTTTCATTTTGTCTTGTATTGTCTTTCAAAATTGTTCTAGGATTTTTTCTGTGTTTTCCTTGATCTGTCTCTCAGTTCATTGAAAATACCTAAATATAATTCTTTTGAATTCCTTATCAGGCAGTTCTAATTCTGCATCTTCCTCAGGAATGTGTTTTGGGTCTGTATCCTGATCCTTTGTTTCTCCTGCTTTATCTCACTTCTCTGTGTGGACTGTGATGCTCTGTTGTCTCTGAGGCATGGTGATGTTTTTGTGTTTATATTTAATTGATGATTTTATGTTGCAATGACTTGCCAACTATTTTCATTTTCTTTGTATATTATCTACATAAGAAGGGTACTGTGCTGTTGCTCCTCTGTTCATTCGTTGACAGCACTTATACACTCACCACCTGTCTCCTTTCCTGTTGTCAGCCTCCCGTATGTCCCTGGCATCCTTTGCCAAACAGTCTATTTTTAGGTCCCTGAAATCCAAATGAGAATGCTTTCACTTTAAGTATTATCCAAAGTGGCTGAAGCTTGTAAACATTCAAAATTGCTGCATCTTCAGTCACTTTAAAAATCCAAAATGGCTGCCATGTGTAAGCAATCAAAATGTCTGTGCCCTCCAGACAGCAGAATGTCCACAGCTCAGGTTGTTTCCCTCCTTGCTGTTTCCCTTCCTACTCATGGGCCACTAGCAGTCATCCCTGCAGACCTTGGTGACCAGGGCTGATCTTTTGTCAATTCTCAGGTCTCAACACCACTTGGAAATATTCAGGCTGTTGGTCCCATCAGAGTAGCTGATAGTCCACAGCTCTGACCATCTCTGTACTCACCGTTTTTGTTCAGGGTTTTTTACTATTTGGTGCCTAATCCACTTCTGTATAGTTCCTTTCAAAGCTCAGAGCTCCAGGATTATCTTCTGTATCTCTGTCGAATGGTTTCTCTTTTCTTTGTTGAAGAGGGTCTGTGTCGCTTTTCTGCCTATTTCTCCATCTTAATGGAAGTCTAGATGCTTCTTAAGAGTGTTTGATGTTTAAGGCAGACATATTTTACTACTTAAGAGAAACTATTGTTTGGTTTTAACAAGAATTCAGGAGATATTTTTGGTGTAAGGTTTAAAAATTATCTCAGGGTAACACTTTCTGGGGTATATGCAGACTCCCTGGGTCCAGAAAGTATGGAGTCCAGGAAAATTTGAAATTCTGTTCTGCATTTTTGATCAGGGTTCATCTGTAGAGTTCTTTACCAAGATATTCAGTAATGGTAGCCAAGTACTATTCAATTTTTCTAGCTTCATTGAAATCAACTTAAATGGTCATAGTCATTCTTGAGATCCAAAAGATATTGTTCAGTGAGCTGCAAAGTTTCTCATGCTATTCTATATCACTGAACACATTCAGGAGCTCTGCTGGCATAGTGCCTAAGGCACTTGACTGCTAACCAGAAGAGTGGAGGTTCAAACTCATCAGCCACTCCTCAGAAGGAAGACTGGGCAATCTACTTCCATAGTTATATCTGCTAGAAACCTCAAGGAGGGGTCACTGTGAGTCTCTCATCTGACTCAACGGCAGTGAGTTTAGTTTGGTTTTTGGTCTGGACACATTCAACAGCTACATGTGTAATAAATGTAATTGGTAAGAAATTCAGATGTGGAAAGTTTGGGAAAGTAATAATATAGACAGATACACTAGAATATCAACACTAATCACATTCACTGTTTTGATCATCAAACTAATTTTACTTCTTATCATCACATTTAATATGCTTTTCCCATTTGATTACTCTTAACATTATAACTCATTTCCATCAAGTTGATTCCAATTCATAGTGATTCTCACTAAGTTTCCAAGGCTATAAATCTTTATGGAAGCAGACTGCCTCATCTTTTTCCACAGAACAGCTGCTGGGTTTGAACCACCAACCTTTTGATTAATAGTCAAATGCCTTAACCACTATCCCAGAGTTCCTTCTAAACATTACATGATAGGAAATTAAAATATTTGTAGAAAACTCCATGTCTAAGGAAAATATTGAAGCTTTACTGTGTGTCAGTCCTGGGAGCTCTGGTGGTGTAGTGCCTAAGGCATTTGACTGCTAATCAGAAGGCTGGCAGTTCAAACCCGCCAGCCACTCTTCAGAAGGAAGATGGGGCAATCTACTTCTGTAGAGATAGTGCCTCGGAAACCCAAAAAGGAGTCTCTATGAGTCAGGTACAACTCCATGGCACATAACAACAACAACAATTTGTCAGTCCTGATGTTTTTCTTTATTGCTTCTAGAGGAGGTCACTGTGAAACACCTTTGGTTCCAAAAAGGAGTAATACCTAGAGCCCAGCCATTTACCTGAATTTTCTTATGAATTCTTTGGTGTTTGAACAGAATCTTAAAAATTATTGTTACAATTGAATAACTACATTAGATATTCTTAATTATACTCTAAATTCTCTGATATAATAATCCAAGGGCAAATTTTAAAATTCTTAGGTTCCTGGAATATGACAGAATACTGTCATTTTAATATCCAAAATGGTCCAACCACTTGTAAGCATTCAAAATGGCTGCACTCTGAGTACAACCAACAGTCCACAGTTTAGCCCATCTCCCTCTTTGCTGCCTCCCCTTTTATTTCCCAGCCACCAGTGCAGTCCTTAGTGCAGCCCCTAGCTAGCAGGGTAGACTATTAGTTTAATTCTTAGGTCCTAATACCAATCGGCAATATCCAAGCTGTCCATGCTGTCAGGATCATTAACAGTCTGCAGCTCTGTATGTCTCATTTTTGGGTGTTTTTATGCAGGTTCTTCTACTAGTTGGAGTTCAGTCCACTTCTGTATCCTTCCTTTCAAAGCTGAGGGCTCCAGGATTATCTTCTGTATCTGTGTTAATTAGTTCTTTTCGTTGTTGAAGAGGGTCTGTATAGTTTGTCTGCCAAATTTTTTGATGTGTGTAAGAATTGAATATTTAGAAGATCCCTATCATCTAGTTTATCATCTGTTGTTTACACATTTTTATATCATTTGATACTCTATGTCATACATTAGGACTCCTATGATTTTCCTATTTATTCTCTGATGATCTTTATAGTTTTACATTTTTTTGCTTAGGTCTTTGATCCATCTTGAGTTACTTTTCGTACATAGTAAGGTCTTGCTTCATTATTCTGTGAATGAATATTCAGTTGTGTCAGTATCAGTTGTTACAGAGACTGTATTTTCCCCTTATAATGGGTTCTGGTCCTTTGTCAAAGATCATTTGTCCATAGGTGGATGGTTAAATTTTTGGATTGTCAATTCTGTTCCATTCGTCTATGTCTCTGTCCTTGTATCAATATCAGGCTGTTTTGACTATATAGTAAGTATATATACTATATAGCTGTATAGTAAGTTTTGAGATCGAGAAGTGTGAGTCTTGCCGATTTGTTCTTCTTCAATAGTTCTTCTTCAGTAGTGTTGTGCTTATCCATAGTATCTTTACTTTCAATAAAAAGTCTTTCCACCTGCTTAAAAAATGTTGATGGAAATTGATAGGGATTGTACTTTATCTATGGGCTGATTTGAGTAGTATTGATATTTTCACATTGTTCAATCTTCCTTCCCAAGGTCATGGTATGTTCTTCCATTTATTTAGGTATCCTATAGTATCCTATAGTTTCTTAGGAGCTCTGGTAGCGTAGTGGCTAAGTCACTTGACTGCTAACCAGAAGGCTGGCGGTTCAAACCCACCAGCCACTCCTCGGAAGGAAGGTTGGGCATTCCTACTTCCGTAGTGATACTGCCTCGGAAACCCAAGGAGGGGTCGCTATGAGTCGGGTGCCGACTCGATGGCAAACAACAACAACAACAACATAGTTTCTTATAGTATTGTTTTGTACATTTCTTCATACAGGTCTTTTGTGTCACTGGTAAGATTTATTTATAAATATTTGATCTTTTTGGTAGCTACTGTAAATGGTATTTTTTTTCTTCATTTCCTTTTCAGAGATCTCATTGTTGATGGAGAGGAATTAATCTGAGTTTTGTCTGTTGATCTTATATCTTGTCACTTTGCTAAATCTTTCCATTATTTCCAGTAATTTTCTTGCGGAGTCTCTAGGATTTTCTAAGCTTACATAAAATTTCAAAGAACCCAAAACTATAAAAGTCTTCAAAAATAAAATAAGGGAAAACTTAGGAATGCTAATTTATGGCATAAATAGACTGTCAAGCATAACCCAATGTGGATGAGCAGTAGAAGAGAAACTAGATGACTGTGATCTTCTAAAACTTAAATTCTTATGTGCATCAAAAGACTTCTCCAAAAGATTAAAAGCAGAACCTACAAATTGGGAAAAAATATTCCAATGCCATATCTCACAAAGAATCTATAAAATTATAGAACACTTCAACACTTTAATATCAAAAAAGATAATAAATCCAATTCAAAAATAAGCAAAGGATATGAACAGATACTTTATAAAGAAGGTATCCAGGCAACCAAAAAAACATGAAGAAATATTCATGATCATTATCCATTAGAGAGATGCAAATAAAAGCAACAATGAGATATTATCTCACCCTAGCAATAACTGCAAATTTCAACACATGAAACAGCAAATTTTGGTAAGGGTGTGGAGAGATTGGAACTCTCATATACTACTGATGGGAAAGTAAAATGGAAAAACCACTTTAGAAAATTATATGGCACAATCCCTCTTCTAGGAATATGTCCCAAAGAGGTGATATCTGGGTCAAACATAGATATATACACACTCATATTCATTGCAGCACTATGTACAATAGCAAAGAGAAGGAAACAACCTAAGTACCCATCATCAGATGAATGGATAAACATTTTGTGTATGGTACATACACACAATGAAATGCTATGCAACATTAAAGAATAATGAAGAATCAATGGATCACCTTATAGCATGGATGAACTTGAAGGACATTATGCTGAGTGAAATAACTCAATCACAGAAGGACTAATATTGTATGAGCCCGTTATCACAAAAAGTCAAGGAAAATTTTACACAGGGAAGGAAATTTTCTTTGTTTTTTACCAGAGACAGGAGAGGAGGGGAAAGGAGGGAAAAATTGATGGATAATTAAGAGACAGGTGTTGATATTGGTGAAGGGAAAATCTATACAAAAAAAGTGGGCGGATAGAAGAACATTACTAAGGAAAAGGAAGACTTAGAGAAGTGCATGAGAGGTACAGAAGATAAAGGTATATTTTATTGCACACACAATACTGCATTATCAGTAATAGCAAACACTAATTTTTGGGTGGATACATAGGTAGACAGGCAAGAAGATCAGGTAGGGAATATAACAAATGGGAATATGGCCATGACCATACATAGGTTTGGTCAACAATATTCCTACATACATATTTATATGTGGTATAAAAAAGTCTATATGCACTATAAAGCTAACACAGGTCAAAGTTACAATAACTTCTTAGCCATAACTAAGCACTTTGAGGAACTGAGTCACTTGGTCTGTGGACTGGGGACCATGGTCACAGGGACATCAAACTCAGTTGGCACAACAGAGTACACAGAATCATTGTTCTACATCTTACTTTGCTGAGTAATGACTGTGGTCTTAAAAGCTTGTGAGTGGCCATCTAAGATCCAACTATTAGTTTCTCCTCATTCAGAGCAAATGAACCTTAAGTGTCACTGGAACATCCCCTAAAAAAAAAAAAAAACCCACTGCCATCAAGTTGATTCTGACTCATAGTGACCCCCTTTTGTTTTCTGAGGCAGTAAATGTTTATGGAACTAGATTGCCCCATCTTCCTTCTGCTGAATTTCTGGTGGGTTTGAACCACCAACCTCCTGGTTAGCAACCAAATGCCTTAGGTGCCATGCAATCAGAGCTCCTTGAAGAAAATAAAAAATGTATAGAATTATTTAGTTCAAAGAATTAATAGATCATGGGAACTTCAGCATATATGACCTTGAGACTAGAAGAACTAAATGATGCCCAGCTATCAATATCAACCACATGGAAGGGGATCAAAATAGGAGATCTTGGATAAAGTGGGAGAAAACATGTGGAACAAAATTAAAGGAAGAAAAAAAAAAAAAAAAACAGGTTTACTGGTCAAGTGGAGTCTAGTGGAACCCCATTGACTATGGTCCTGAATCACTTTTCAGTCCTGCAATTGAACTCCTGTGGTTTAACTTTCATCCAAACAATAGGCAGGCCTAAGAGCCAAATGACTCCACCAGGGACATGCACACCTTAATCCAATCAACAATGGGAGATCAGAAGAGCAGCATTCATACAGGGAGAAAGGTAGGGAGGCAGGGATGTGTAGGCAAGAAGGAAACAGGGAAAGGACACAGGGAAGAAATAGGAGGAAAGTTGTTACATGTCAGAGAATTTAATCAGTGTCACAAAATAATATGTTTATGAACTTTTTTTAAATGTAAAATGAATCTGCTTTGTAAAATTTCACCCAAATCACAATAAAAAGTTAAAAAAGGGGGGGGGGCAGAGGATACAAGGAAAAGGTAACCACAGGGAAGAAGTGGGAAGACAGATGTTACATTGTGGGAATTGCAATCAATGTCATAAAACAAAATGTGTATAAACTTTAGAATGGAAAATGAATGTGCTCCCTAAAGTTCCACCCAAATCACAATAGGAAGTTTTTTTTTTAAAGAGCTGATAAAAGGAGAAAGGACCAAAAAATGGAAGGGGGCTTGTGGGTGCTAGAGTCAGCCAGCAGTAGTGATTGCAGGGGGCCATGATATGGTCCACCATAATATATGTGCTCTGGGTGAGGACGCTGATGTGTGCACACATTCCTCTGACAGAGGAAGTGGTAGTGACATTCTCTTGTGATCAGTGGTACCAAGAACCACCAAGATCAATGTCTCAGGTGTAGGAAGAATGAACCATAGCAAGAATGAACCACAAACACTGAGTATGTTGGCATGGGGTATGGTATGGGGTAACAGGTATCTGGACTGGTGGTGGGAGGAGATAGTTTGAGGAACTGGGCAGGTGCAGGGTGGCTGACTGCAGTCTTCTGCCACCAGTTTTTTGGGGGCACTGTGATAGTTGGAGCTATGTGTCAACTTGGCTGGGCCACAATTCTATGTGGTTTAAGCAATTGTGATGTGGGTTGTTCCCCTGATGGGATCAGATGTATATGTTTTGAGCAGCCAATCCATTGAAAGGAGTTTCTGTAGGGTTATGGCCTGCTTCCAGTATATTTATAGACATTCTGAGAAAAAGACACTCTTCTGTGGATTGGGATTCTGTTGTGCTGCCTATAATAGTCTGTAAGTGAACAATCCACCATTCATCCTGGAGATCTTGGAGTCATCATTTGTTGGAGTCAACAACCAGTATACTGTCTGCCTACCTTAAGCTCATCAGCCCCTACAGTTGGATGAGTTTGAAAAGCCTCCAGCTTGATGTTTGATTCAAGAACTTGGGATTTGCCAACTTCTATAAGTGTGAGCGCCATTTTCCTAAGATAAGTTTCTCTTTCTCTATATGTATATATAAGCTTTACTGGTTTTGCTTCTCTAGAGAGCCCGACCTAACACAGGCAGGAAGAGGTCACATCCTTCATCACTGGCAATATATTGCTAGGAAGGCAGTAAAGTCTCTACAGTCCCAATTCACTGATGTGGACCAGTGCACTTCTATGCACACACAGCTGATAATCCAGCTTCCCTCCAGACTCAATCAAGTCAGAGTCTAACCAGAGCAGGAGGTCTGGTAAGATGGAGGAATAGGCAGACAAACTACACAGATTCTCTTTTACAAAGAAAAGGGGAGTCAATTAACACAAGTACAGAAGATAATCATGAAGCCCTGAGTTTTGAAATGAAAGAAACAGAAGTAGAATAAACTCCAATTCATAGAAGAACCTGCATGAAAACACTGAAAAAGGAGACATAAGGAGCCTAAGGCACTTGACTGCTAACCAGAAGGCTGGCATTTCAAACCCACCATCCACTCCTCAGAAGGAAGGTTGGGGAATCACTTCCATAGTGATACTGCCTTGGAAACCCAAGGAGGGATCACTATGAGTCAGGTCTGACTCAATGGCATATAACAACAACAACAAGGAGCTGTGGTCTGTGTGCAATCCAGATGGCACAGACAGCTTGGATACTGCCAAGTGGTGTTAGGACATAAAAATTAACCTAAAAATCAGCCCTGCTCACTAGGGGCTGCAGAGAAGACTGCACTGGTAGCTGGTGAATAAAAGGAGAAGCACTGAAGAAAGCGGACTGAGCAGTGGACTTTTGGCTGTCCAGGAAGGTGCAGCCATTTTGAATGTTTACAAGGGGTCCGACCATTTTGGATATTTAAACCAACAGCATTCTCTCAGGTTCCAGGGACCTAAGAATAGGCTCCATTTGCTGGGGACCTCAAGGGCACAGCTGACATGAAAGACTGGAAATGTGCAATATTCTCCTTGTTACTCTTAAACCCCACACCCTCTTAGTGAATGGAGGTAAGCCCATCCCTCACTCCCATCCGCATTCTGGGCTGGCAGGAATTCCATCCCAGTTGTGTGCTTTTTTGGAGCCTGGATGGCCTGCCCCACCCAGATTTTTTTTTTTTTTTTAGTTTGTTTTTTTCTGTGTCAAAATTATTATTATTTCATCCTTTTTACTATTATTCATTATTCTTCCTTTCCAATTTCTTGTTTTCAGGTTTTTCTCTCTGCCCTGTTCCTGGTTCCCATTTTTCTCTTTCTCATAGTTAACCCCATTCCTTGTTTTTCTTTTTGCATTTTTCCATTTGTTTCTTCATTATTCTTTTACTCTTCATCATTTCTCTTATAACCATCTCTCCAGATATTGTGAGTTTTTTTTCTTTATTTCTATTTTTGGTGATTGTACCTGTGTGCTCATATGGTATGTTTTCTGTCCACTTGCTTTTACTCTTTTAATAGATTTTCAATTGTTGGGTAAGAGACAGCAACTGTGCCCTTATGACACAATCACACCCACACCTGCTGCAGCTCCACTTACTGAGTGAGAGCAACCACTTTCTTCACCAACTGGACAATGATAAATCACCACCAAGAAGAGCCTGAGTCACCCTTAACTGCTCTTCATAGCAATTAACAGAGATCTAAATACAACAGTGTCACAATGTCTTGTAGACAACAGACTTCTCGCCCCTCTTACTTTCTTTTTTTCATGTAATCTCTACCTGCTATATTATTCCTGTAAGGTTTTTTCTCTCTCTCTCTCTCTCTCTCTTTTTTTTTTAAACTCCAGTTGTTAATTCACTACTATTCATAAAGTCTTAACTGGCCAATTCTTTGAGAAGTGGATGGCCTCTTCCGTTCTGAGTCTGTCTTAGTCTGGAAGCTCCACTGAAACTTGTCCACCACAGGCAACCCTGCTGGCATTTAGAGTATAAGTAGCATAGCCTCCAGCCTCGCAACACCCAAGCCACCACAGGGTGATAAACTGACAGACAAGTTCATCTCCTTTAGTTGTTCCTAAGCAATCTGCTCACTTCCTGGCCATATTTAAACTACCTGAAATGGCATGGTGCCCACCTTCCCTCCTGCCCACCTCTTAAGTTTACCCTGAACCACATGAGGCCCACCTTCCATGGAGAAAAGATTGAAGTTTTTCAGAACTTCATATTACTTGGTTCTACAATCAACACCAATGGAAGCAATAGACAAGACATCAGATGATGTATTGCATTGGACAAATCTGCAGCAAAAGATCTCTTTCAAGTGGTGAAGAGCAAAGATGTCTCCTTGAAGATTAAGGTGTGCCAAACACAAGCCACAGTATTATCAATCACCCCTTATGCATGTGAGAGATGGACAATGAATAAGAAAGACCAAAGAAGACTTGATGCTTTTAAGTGATGGTGCTGGAGAAGAAAACTGAGAGTACTATGGACTGCTAAAAGAACTAACAAATCTATCCTGGATGAACTGTTGCCAGAATGCTCCTTGGAAGCAAGAATGGCCAGACTTCATTTCACTTACTTTGGTCATGTTATCAGAAGGGACCATTCACTGGAGAAGGATACCATGCTTGGTAAAGTGGAGGGTCAATGAAAAAGGGGAAGGCCTTGAACATGATGATGGATACAGTGGCTGCAACAACGGGCTCAGGTATAGCAAGTTTCATGAGGCTGGCACAGGACCATGCAGCATTTTGTTCTGTTATTCATAAAGTCACTATGAGTGGGAGATGACTTGATAACACCTAACAATATAACAACAACAATTATCAATTTACCAGGCTATTTTTCAGGGCTCATATTTTATATTCAGTCATATTTGTAATATGGTTTTAGTTTCTACATACTTCTTGATTCTTTATATGTAGCTTTATATATATA